>NC_056727.1:1229409515-1229709515 GCF_019279795.1 Protopterus annectens | reverse complement strand
TATTAACAGTTTTTAATCATGAGTGGACAGGTGATCCGCTGTGGCAACCCCTAACCAGGAAAAGCCGAAAGAAGAAGAAGAAGAGTATGACTGCCGTGGTGGTGCAGCGGTAGCATTGTTGCCTCACAGCAAGAGGTTCTACCGTTCGATTCTCGGTTGGAGTGTGGGAAGTGCCTTCTGTGTGGAGTCTGCATGTCCTCCCCGCAGTTGGGTGGGCATTCGAAAGACATGCGTAAATGGGTGTGCCTTCGTTGAAGGTTGAATATTGAGCTGGCACCTCGGTGTTCATGAAAATCTACTGCCAATCATTAGCGGACTGGAGTTCCACTGTGGCAACCCTTACCGGGAAAAGCCGAAAGACAACAACAACAGAGTATTGTTAATATGGATGTCGAAGTTAAGGTTGTTATCTATGGTGATACCTAGCAGTTTGGTAGTTGGATTTGGGGATGTGAGAGTACCATTATTGGATGTTACTGTGAAGTCTATTGGGGGGACTTACGAGTAGGAGTAAAAAGGAGTTTAGTTTTTTGGGGGTTCAGAAGGAGAGCGCAGTGTAAACCATTGTTCAACTGTGTTAAACACCTTTTGGGAAAGGGAGTGAAGTTCAGATATAGATGTGGCTGAGCATACAAGTGTGGAATTGTCTGTGTATTCTATGCATGTAGCTTGGGGGATTGCTAGGTGAAGGTCGTTGATAAATATAGAAAACAGGAGAGGTCCTAGTATGGACCCTTGAGGGACACCAGTGTTAACGGGCAGGCGGGTAGATAGAATGTTGTGCCAAAGCACAGCCTGTTGTCTGTTATCTAAATAGGACTGGAACCATTTTATAGCTAGTGCATCTAGTGGCAGGGATTTGAGGATATTTATAAGTATCTGGTGATTCACCATATTGAATGCCTTGGACAGATCTATAAACAGTGCAGAAGAAAGCATATTGAGGTTATGTTTTTTATTAATACTACCAGTAAAGGAAAGGAGGGCAGTAGTAGTGCTGTGGGAAGGTCTGAAACCATGTTCAGAGTTGGAAAGTAAGTTATTTTGGATTAGGTGGTCTTTCAGTTGCCTGTGGATGTATTTTTCATGAGCAGGGAGAAAGTAGGGCTATGGGACAGTAATTGTAGAGTTCAGTAGAGTTCCCACCCTTATGTAGGGGGATAATATGGGAGACTTTCCAGATTCTAGGGACGTGTCCTTCACTGATGGTTCTATTGATGAGAATGGAAATGGGATAGGCGATGGATTTGGCTGATTATTGTAGATATTCAGCGGGTAGTTAGTCTGCTGAAGGACTGCACGGTTTCAGTTTTTGGATAAGGGTAAGAATATATGTTGTTGGAACTGGTTGGAAGAGAAATGGAGGGTGTGGGTTAGTGTTAGAGTTAGATATAGTTAAGTTCTGAGTTGATAAATGACTGGCAAAAGTTTGAATGGCCTCAGTGAAAAAGGTATTAAAGGCATTAGCAGTCTGCTTGGGACTCTCCTGGTCTGTGCCTTGTGGGTTTGGTGTGATGGATTGACCTGGGTGTAATAATTGGTTAATACTCGCCCTGAACTTTTGTGGTTTATTAAGGTGAGTCTGCTGGAATTGTAGGTAGTAATTTCTTTTGTCAGACAGTATAGCTTTTTTAGTTTCATTTCTCAGCTGCCTGAAGTTTTGTTGGTCTACAGGGTTTTTAGTTAAACAAGATTTATTCCAGTATTTATTTCTGAGATGGATTTTTTTGCTTGGTTTCCTTTGAAAGCCATGGGTCAGATTTAGTTCTCATTCTAATAGAGCGGGTTGGTGCATGGTGGTCTAGTATGGCTAGGAAGTTAGAATTAAAGTAATTAACAGCTTCCTCCAGTGTGAGGTATTTTAAGGGAGACCAGTTACATGCTCTTAGTTCTCTCTGGAAGAGATCGGGGTTGAAGTTGTTCTTGGTTGTAATTGTCCTAAATGTGGTTGGAATGGGTAGATTGGTTTGAAGCCTGATGATATAGATAAGTGAGTGATTACTTACATCATCAGGGAGGGCTCCAGCTTCATATGTCTGGGGATGATTATTTATGAGAATCCAATCTAAGGTACTTTCATTCTTATTAGGCTTGTTTATCCTGGTATGGAGGTAATGGTTTGAGAAAAATCAAAAAGGTTAATATGGCTGGTAGGGTGGCTACTGCTACAACACTTCCAATCAATGTTAAAGTCACCTAGGATTATGGTTTCTTGGGGTAAGTTTTGAGATAACCAACAAAGGATATTTCTAACCGGGTGGGATGACTTCATTGTCTTTAGTTACAGGTTTTAACCAAGTTTGTGTTACAGAGTCGGTTATTGCTATTATACAATATTATTTAAGAAAAAAATACTTACTTTTCTTAAATAATGTGTTTGTATAATGGCACATTACTGTTCTTCTGGCGGTGGTGGTATACTGCTTTCTTGTGTTGATGTACTGCGCATGCATATGGGACTTGTGCTCCCACGCATATCCAGTACATCAATGCTTTGAAACGGAAGCAACGGAGAAAAGAAAATCTCCGTTGCTTCATTTTTTTTTTTTTTTTTTTTTTAAAAAAAAACTTTAGGGCAGTTTAGGGGTAGGAGAGAGACAGCATGGAAGACATACAAAGGGATATCAGGTGCGTGTGTTTAATTTTAAATAACGTACCTGATTTCCCTAGTATTTTGTCCAAGCTGCCTCTCTGGTATGTCTGGAGTCGGGGCTAAAATTTTATTTTTATTTTTAAAAAATAAAATTTAAATATTATACCAATGGAAAGAAGTCAGGGTGACCGGACATTTTTCCGTTGGTATATTGCGGGATTTACAATGGGCATGCTGGTTGGGCTGGCCAATCAGGATGTTTGTTTTTGAATGCTAATGGCCTGTCATTGTATAATTAATAATATCATACATCTTTGGAATTTATCTTTGTTAGTTTGAGAATGGTTTGTCCCAGCCTGGCTAGCAACTTTCTCATGTTTCATTTTGGTCTTCTCCCACATAAAAGTATAATCACTGTTACTTAGAACTACTTCCAGATCCTTAATGATCTGTGCAATAGCCCTCTAAAAGATCTCAGGTATTGAAGAAATGCCAACTGCCGTTCTCAGGAGTTGGTATCTGCCTTAATTTGTGTTTAATGCAAGCAGCATTGAACTGTGTGGATCCAGTTTAATTTGATAGAATCATTTATTAATATCAGGCACCGAAAATATGTAACTGTAGACATCATAAAGACCACCTCTTCAACAGTCTTAAAAGGATAGTACTCCCCTCAGAATTTCTGTGTTCAGATCCTACAGAGCAATGAATATTTTACTTTTGTCTGTTTTTGCTACTGTTACAATACTGTCCACCAATGGAGTAGGTACAGCTTGTGTCACACTCACACTGAAATGCTCTGTTCATGTTAATTGCTTCTCACTTCTTGTCCTTAATGTGTCAGGAACTCTTCTTGGTGGATGTGCTACTGGTAAAATATATATGTTCAATGTACGCTCTACCAACATGGAATGCAGCTAAGATCAGAAAATAAATCCGCATAATTTTCAAAGACTTAAGATATCATGAGGCCTCTCTTTCTTGACTGCATTGGCTGTTATTGTAGCTATGTGCCTGAATTTTTCATTATAGTATTTCCAGCTTACAGTAAATAGCTTTGCGGCTATTCTGCAATTTTTATGCTTTGTAACTCTGTGAATTATCTGCTCTATGAATCAAGTTCTGTATGACTGTTTGAATGTTTATCATTACAAACATGCACAGTGAACTCTGCATTAATGTGTAACAGCTTGGCTTCACATATATGTGGATGTTTTCCTTTATTGAGTGAATGGTTGGAGAAGCAGGTTGTGTAAAACAGCTGCACATCTTATTGCTGGGTGTGATACACATATGGCTGAGGGTCTGTAAACTGTAAGACACAATAAAGTGGCAGAACTGTTGCATTAGAGATTATGCAAAGACTATAATACAGAAGTAGCTGAGAAGCATCGAAAACATGAACGGCACAGATCACATGGGATCACCCATTACCAATAGCTGAGAAAATACAAGCAAGAAAACGAGATATAGTAGTTCAAGAAAAAAAGACAAATGTAGCATTGAAATTACTATACCCAGCGATTATAGCGTCTTACATACAGAGAGACACAAAGTCTTAAAATATCAGGATGTGCAAGCAGAAATGAGTGCAATGTGGATGAAAGACACCCAGGCAATTCCAATACTACTAGGAGCTGCAAGACTAATAAAAAAATAAAAATTATTTTTTATTAGTCCTGCTGCTCCTGGTAGTATTTTAAGGCTTTGTGTCTCTATGTAAGACACTATAATCGCTGGGTATAGCAATTTCAATTCTCAATGCTGCATTTGTCTTTCTTTCTTTAACTGCTGTATCTAGTTTTCTTGCTTGTATTTTGTCAGCTATTGGTAATGGGTGATCACATCAATCCCATGTGATCTGTGCCATTCAGGTTTTCGCTGCTTCTCAGCTACTTCTGCATTATAGTCTTTGCATAATCCCTAATGCAACAGTTTTGTACTTAAATATGTTACCAGTATATGTGGCCCCATATGAACTGCAGAAGGATGTAGTTCTGGTTACATTATGGGTGCTGAAAAGAGCACTCATGCCTAACATCAAAGACTAAAGCAATACTAATTACATGAGCTTTAATCATACCCTTATTTAGGAATGGGGTCCATTCCCATCATGGTATTAGAAACCGAAAACACTGAAAGAAACTGAGAAAAGCTTTGAAGAGCACTCTTGTTTTTCATCAAAGACTGATGCAATACTGACTTCATGAACTTTAATTGTA
Organism: Protopterus annectens; assembly: GCF_019279795.1. Taxonomy (NCBI): domain Eukaryota; kingdom Metazoa; phylum Chordata; order Ceratodontiformes; family Protopteridae; genus Protopterus; species Protopterus annectens. The sequence goes on along the minus strand of NC_056727.1, from coordinate 1,229,704,700 downwards.
CCTTTCCCATCACAATATTAGAAACCTAAAGCATTTGCAGAAATTAAAAAAAAACATGGGGTACAAGTCTGCATTCCATAACAAAGGTTTAATTGTAAAATTTTCACTGAGGCCAGAGCATAATGCAAATGAAACTGTTTACTATTTATATTTATGAAGCTCCACCATATTACGGAATTAAAATCTCTCTAAAGCTAAGATTGTGTGTACTATATATGTATGAATCAATGTGCAGAATGTGATGTGCTAACAGCTGCTGATTTCTGGAGATGACAAATACCTCTGTATGCACCAAGCACAGCTATAAAGAGAATTTAAAATATGAAGTGTTCACCCAAGATGAAGTAAACACATCCATCAAAATGTAATCTCAATACAAGAGAACAGTTTCACATGTCTGCTGATATAAGGGAATTTAAAGGACTAAAACATAAAAAAATACCAAATTACAGTGCAAAGCAATTCACATACAAGCAGAACTTCACGGAGGAGAAACTTTCCACAGATAAGCAGAGGGATTCAGAGTTTCAGACAGAAAAGTTGCAACACAGAAAAAATGGTACTTGCGTATTATCGCAACCAGATTTTCGCGGTTGCGAATTTCGCACAGTTCAACAGAAACAAGTGCATGAAACTGGTGTGAAGAATTTTGGGACTGACATATTATGGGAAAAGTTATACCATACTGTGGAAAACACAGGTTTACTTCACTACTGTTGGATGCATTTGAGGCACCGTTAGTAATGTTACAGCAGCATTCACACCAGTATTCAGAGAATGATTTGCAACCATTACTGTAGGAGTAGTATCGAAAAAACATAGTAAGTGGAGAAAAGCCTGACCCCAGCAACAAGGTAAACTTTAAAATTTCTCTGTCAAGGAACAAGGAAAACAGAAGACAGTACAAAATGGCTACATAGCAGTGGTGATAAAAGCAGGTCAGGACAAGAGAGAATGAAGCACCAATAAAAAGAAAGAATAAGGAGAAATTATTGTTTACAAGCTATTAAAATGTATAGAAGAAAGCAATGAAGATATAAAAACATTTCTCTGAGACAAGAAATGAGCACAATGACGAGAAAAAACATTAGCACTGAATGATTTAATCCTCTTACAGGTCACCACATACAGAACTCTGGCAGGCAAATAAAAAGTTGTGATATCTACACTTTTGGGAGTCAGAAAAGATTGCAGACATTCTTGGTTCCATTTGTAGCGCAGTGTGCATATCCATGAGGCTAGGATATGAAGATCACTGCACTGGAAAAGAGGAATTTCCCCATGAGATGAATCATTGTTTTAGGGCTTATACTTCCGGGAAGAGGATGTCCAAATTCTAAAAGTGTTAATTATAATGATATACTACCAAAAAGACAGATGGAATGATCTAAACATTCTATTTAAAAGTACAAAATTGTGTACAAACTGAATTTTTTTATTGGTTCAGCCATTGCAAGGTTGCAAACTCGTTAATGACGTCCCTGAGAAAGCACCTGCATACTTGGGACATATTGCTCTCTGAATGCAATAGTCTACTATATTGATGATGTTAGGTAATAAAAAGATACCTCTACAGAATGGACAAACTATGTCTAAACATGGCTAAAACAAGACTCCTGCCAGTAAAGATAGATCATTTCACAGTAAAAGGACAGCAAAAGAAACACTTTTTGTCAATAAGCTTTTCATTCATTGTGAAGATTGTAAAGAAATGTGCATTTGCTGCTTGTACAAAGACATAAGAAGGGGTCTCTATTGAAATGCTGGCTTTTGTAAAGCCGAGTGCCAAAACCCTGAAAAATGACCAACAATGCAGGAGAACAAATATCGACCATCTTTCTTCTCCTTTAAACTTGTTTATGCAAGGGGAAAGCTCCCACACACCCCTAAGCTTATAAATACCTTCTCTGAGATCACCATATCTCAGAGAAAATGGAATATTCTGACAAATGGCCTTTTTCAGGCTTGGTATATGTAAGTCCTTTTTTTGGTCATTCAGCCTCCATATTTTTGGACTTGCAGTGAATTCAGAAAAAGTGGAATTGGAAATCTTAACTACGGTGTAGCAGCAGGAACACAAAAGAGGACTCAGAGTTAAGGTTATGCTATGACTGTCAGCCTCGTATAGATTGCAGTTAGTGGAGGTGTAGCTGTACTAAGGAAAAAAAAATAATTGGAAGACAGTTGATAAAGACAACCTATCCTCATAAGACAAGAATTCCAATATATAATGATTAGGATTGAAGATGCAGGAGCAGAACTTCTAATATGATGATATATAGACCACTGGATGCCTTTAGCATTGATTTGGAATTTATCCTAGATTTTATGTATGGTAATACATAATAAATGAAAATTCTGTTTCTGTGGGACTTCAGTCTCTCAGAATAGACCAGAAAATATATCATCAGAATGTAGTAGGTTTATACCTCTCAACTGTTCAGATTTTGGCAGAATGTCCAGATTTTCACCTCATGTTTTTTATATGTTCCGCATAAAATTTGTGATTTTCTGGCAAATTATTGAGGATTGAAGTAATTACATAATGACAGACATTAGACATCAGACTTCATATCCTTCAGAAAATGCATACTAATACAACATATTTTATTCTAACAACTTTCTAAGTATAAGAGCAGTATTAACATTTGATCATATTTTTGACTCTGTCCAGAGTCTGGATGCTCTCATTCCTTGTCCCCTGGTCACTTTCTTAAAAATGTGTTGGGGGCACATACTAGTATGGTGTAATAAGGTATTCCTATAACATGGTTTACAGTATACACCTGTGTTAACCAAACCACAATCCAACCTCTCCACATATATATCCAAGTATTCCACTCTAGTGTGATAAAAATTCATTGTGAATGTTAAATAATCAAGCCCCCCATTCAATGTGCACAGGAAACTCCTCAGTTCCTCTATGGTACCTGCCCACACCAGGAGTTTCCTGTGCACATTGAATGGGGGGCTTGATTATTTAAAATTCACAATGAATGTATGCACCCCCAACACATTTTTAAGAACGTGACCAGGGGACAAGGAATCAGAGTATCCAGACTCAATCCTTCGAATGAAGGCTTTTATAAAGAGATGGGTGATTTAAAATGTAGATTGGTGACTAGAGGCTATAGTCAACATGATGTTGAAAGGAACCTCATGGATATTGACTTAGACAGAATAGAGCGAAGCCTTATTACTTTCCTAGAGGTGCTGATGAGTATAACTTAGTTCCTAGAACCCCTGCTCCCACTTTAAAGGTGCCATTATTTTATACTGCAGATGTCAGATCTATCACTGACATTATAGAGAAACATTGGCAGGTTCTAACTACAGATCCTGGAGTAAGAAGTGTTGTAGGTGACCACCCTAGATTTCTGTATAAAGACAAACATATTTAAAGAGAATGCTATGCTATCTGAGGGTTGCTAATCAACATGAGGAAATTAATTTAGGTACATTCCCTTGTGGTGACTATAACTATTGTAAATATATAGATACCACTAACACATTTATACATCCTGATACTGGTCATAGTTTTATCTTTTCCGTTCATGCTAATTGTAAGAACATGCATGTTGTTTACCTTGCTATCTGTTCTACTTGTCATTCATACTACATAGGCAAAACAGACAGTATGTTTAAGGACAGAATAAGAGAACATATATATAATATTAGAATTAAGTCTTTGAACAATGCTTTAGCCAAACATATTATGACATTAGGAGAAGACCATACATTTAAGTTTATGATAATTGATAAGATTAAACCCACAGTTCATGAGGGGGATATAAGGAACTTGACAGAAAGCAAGGAAGTTAAATGGATACTAAGACTGAGAGCTGATAAAGGGAAGGGCCTTAATGAAAGGGCTTCAATTAAACCTACATTGAAATCTAGAAGGCTTAGAGCTCAGTATAATATTCTATGTATGCCTGCCTATGTGATGTTCCTGAGTAATCTATCAGACTGGTAATTCAATGTGATCTTATGGGAAGTTTTTAAATGTGTTTGAATGTTTATTATGCTTAAGTTTTGCACATGCTGATATTTATGCACATTTTATGTGACTTGTGCTTATAGCATTGAAATATAAGCTCATTAATAATGCAAGCTTATTAAAGTATATTTTTATCCATTTTTGTCTTGAGAAGGAATGTTGAAGCCTATGTATTTGTATAATTTTATATATAATGTATATATATATATATATATATATATATATATATATATATATATATATATATATATATATATATATATATATAAATATATATAATATATCTTTTGGGCATAGGTTCCTTTCGATATATATATTCCTTATTAGATGTATGTCAATGAGCAAACATTTTATTTATGTATGTATTTTTGTCTTGGGTTTAGCCTTTTATATATATAGTTAGATTTTCTAGTATAATGTTTATTCAATTTTATATGGATGCCCATGACAAATTTGAGGTATATGCTTTTAAATTATTAGCTATGAATTAACTGGTTGCATTTGATTGGGTAGTGAGTTTTATTTAAATGATTTTATGACCACAGTTGTGTTAATGGTCTGATGAAACTCTATGTGAAAGCTCTTACCTACTTGTAATAAAAGAACTCTCTTTTTATGTCCGAAGTGTCACTTTAATTATATTAGAAGTGAAGCTACTGCTTGCCTGTTCGTGGACTGTTTATGTTATCTATTTATTTTTATTTTTATTTTATTTTTATTTTACGTTTGTTGACCAGGCTAGTCTAACTGGACATATGTCCATTTTCAGTAGAGGTCCGAGGAGATAAGCTACGAGGCAACAAAAACAAAATCATATATGTTGTGACTTTCGGCTTTTCACGGTTAGGGGTCGCCACAGTGGTACTCCGGTCCGCTAATGATTGGCAGTTGATTTTTACATTCCGAATTGCCAGCCCTGATACACAACCTTCAACGAAGGTACTCCCATTCACGCATGTCTCCACGCAGAAGACGCTCTAACTGAGAGTCGAACCGGACAGCGTCTTACTGTGTGGCGACAACGCTACCACAGCACCAAAATCATATATACAAAAATTAATGTAAACAATGCACATTGCAGGTACAGTACAGAGAATAATCAAAGAAGTCAGAAGTTCATAAAATAGTGCAAAAAAATGCAGATATAATTAGTACAATACAAAATGCAGTTGCAATAGATCATAAAGAAAAAGATGGCAGCTGAATTATACAATATATTAGTATAAAAGTAGTCACATTAATGACATTCAGAAGATGTAAGTAATAGTATCTAGAAGGACAAGGTCAGTTGTTATTAAGAAAAAGAACTTGATTACTGAGAAGAGATGGGTAGGTAGAACCAAGTAAGAAGAGCTAGTCGATCAGTCAAGTTTAGTACAGGGGCACAACCAGTGTGTTCTGAGGAAAAGTTTCAGTTTAATTTTGAAAAGTAATACAGAGGGAAGTGAGGAAAGTTCACTGGGAAGACGGTTCCAGGATTTTCCAACAGTATTAGTGAAGAGAGAGTCCCCAGCCCTGTTGTTTTATTTACAAATATTTTCAAGAAGTTTATATGACATTCATAAGGTCTTCAGATTGTTATAGGGGATAATGAGGGTTGATAGTATAGGGGTATTGGTAGGTTGGTAAAGGGTTTTATGGACAATGGTCAGTTAGTAGAATTTAAGCTGATTTTGTAATTCAAGCCATCCTAGCTGCTTTAGATTAAAACAGTGTTGGGTTCTGAAAGGGTTGCCTGTAGCAAATCTGGCTGTTATTGTAGGAGTTTTCCATTTTATTAAGGTTGTTTTTAGAGAGATTAGTATATATGGGTGAGGCATAGAGGAGAGGAGAGATTAGATGGGTGTGAGCAATAGTTATTCTAGCTGCAGAAGAGAGGAAGGGTTTGATCCTGTAGAGAGAGCCTAGTTTTCTATTAACAGTTTTTAGAGTATGACTGCCGCGGTGGTGCAATGGTAGCATTGTTGCCTCACAGCAAGAGGTTCTCCCATTCAGTTCTTGGTTGGAGTGCAGGGAGTGCCTTCTGTGTGGAGTCTGCATGTCCTCCCCATGGTTGGGTGGGCATTCGAAAGACATGCGTAAATGGGCGTGCCTTTGTTGAAGGTTGAATGTCGAGCTGGCACCTTGGTGTTCATGAAAATCTACTGCCAATCATTAGCTGACCAGAGTTCCGCTGTGGCGACCCCTAACCGGGAAAAGCCGAAAGACAACAACAACAGAGTATTGTTAATATGGGTGTCAAAGTTAAGGTTGTTATCTATGGTGATACCTAGTAGTTTGGTAGTTGGATTTGGGGATATGAGACTATCATTATTGGATGTTATTGTGAAGTCTATTGGGGGGTCTTACGAGTAGGAGTAAAAAGGAGTTTAGTTTTTTGGGGGTTCAGAAGGAGACAGCACTTTGTAAACCATTGTTCAACTGTGTTAAACACCTTTTGAGTAAGGGAGTGAAGTTCAGATATAGATGTGCCTGAGCATAAGTGTGGAATTATCTGCGTATTGTATGCATGTAGCTTGGGGGAATGCTAGGCGAAGGTCATTGATAAATATAGAAAACAGGAGAGGTCCTAATATGGACCTTGAGGGACACCAGTGTTAACGGGCAGGCTAGTAGATAGAATGTTGTGCCAAAGCACAGCCTGTTGTCTGTTATCTAAATAGGACTGGAACCATTTTATAGCTAGTGCATCTAGTGACAGGGATTTGAGGATATTTATAAGTATCTGGTGATTCACCATATCGAATGCCTTGGACAGATCTGTAAACAGTGCAGAAGAAAGTATATTGAGGTTACATTTTTTATTAATACCATTAGTAAAGGAAAGGAGGGCAGTAGTAGTGCTGTGGGAAGGTCTGAAACCATGTTGAGAGTTGGAAAGAAAGTTATTTTGGATTAGGTGGTCTTGCAGTTGCCTGTGGATGCATTTTCCATGAGCAGGGAGAAAGTAGGGCTATGGGACAGTAATTGGAGAGTTCAGTAGAGTTCCCACCCTTATGTAGGGGGATAATATGGGAGACTTTCCAGATTCTAGGGACGTGTCCTTCACTGATGGTTCTATTGATGAGAATGGAAATGGGATAGGCAATGGATTTGGCTGCTTTTTGTAGATATTCAGCGGGTAGTTGGTCTGCTGAAGGAGTGCACGGTTTCAGTTTTTGGATAAGAGTAAGAATATATGTTGTTGCAACTAGTTGGAAGAGAAATGGAGGGTGTGTGTTAGTGTTAGAGTTAGATATAGTTAAGTTCTGAGTTGATAAATGACTGGCAAAGGTTTGAATGGCCTCAGTGAAAAAGGTATTAAAGGCATTAGCAGTCTGCTTGGGATTCTCCTGGTCTGTGCCTTGTGGGTTTGGTGTGATGGATTGACCTGGGTGTAATAATTGATTAATACTCACCCATAACTTTTGTGGTTTATTATGGTGAGTCTGCTGGAATTGTAGGTAGTAATTTCTTTTGTCAGACAGTATAGCTTTTTTAGTTTAATTTCTCAGCTGTCTGAAGTTTTGTTGGTCTACAGGGTTTTTAGTTAAACGAGATTTATTCCAGTTTTTATTTCTGAGATGGATTTTTTGCCTGGTTTCTTTTGAAAGCCATGGGGCAGATTTAGTTCTCATTCTGATAGAGCGGGTTGGTGCATGGTGGTCTAGTATGGCTAGGAAGTTAGAATTAAAGTAATTAACAGCTTCCTCCAGTGTGAGGTATTTTAAGGGAGACCAGTTACATGCTCTTAATTCTCTTTGGAAGAGATCGGGGTTGAAGTTGTTCTTGGTTCTAATTGTCCTAAAAGTGGTTGGAATGGGTAGATTGGTTTTAAGCCTGATGATATAGGTAAGTGAGTGGTCACTTACATCATCAGGGAGGGCTCCAGCTTCATATGTCTGGGGATGATTATTTATGAGAATCCAATCTAAGGTACTTTAATTCTTATTAGGCTTGTTTATCCTGGTATGGAGGTAATGGTTTGAGAAAAACCAAAAAGGTTAATATGGCTGGTAGGGTGGCTACTGCTACAACACTTCCAATCAATGTTAAAATCACCTAGGATTATGGTTTCTTTGGGTAAGTTTTGAGATAACCAACAAAGGATATTTTCTATGGTGGCAATGTTATTACCAGGAGGAAGACGGATACAGATAATATAAATGGATTTGAATGTGTTAAGTGGAAGCTTGGTAATAAGAATTTCAGTGTTAGAGTCTTGAGGTGGTTTATAGTCGTAGGTAGTAATCTGTAGCCCAGATTTAAATAGGTTAGCTATCCCACCACCCTTCTTGGCTGCATGGTCAAGTCGTAAAATATTATAATCGGGTGGGATGACTTCATTGTCTTTAGTTACAGGTTTTAACCAAGTTTCTGTTAAACAATGAATGTCAAAGGAGTAGACTTCCAAGAGAGCATGGAGTTGTGCAACTTGGTTATTGATGCTACGTATGTTGAGGTGAGCTAATAAGAGTGAGTTAGGTGATTTAGTAAGGGAATGGATAGTAGAGGGGTTGGGGTTGAGGAGTTGAGTGGTAGTAGCAGTTGTTGGGCCTGGGTTTGGCTGTATTTTACTTATTATCTTGTTTGAACAGTCCTACATTAATCCTTGCTGTACAGTGTTCAATGTGGTGCTTTTTACTTATAAGGCATTCTTTAATTACATCCGAAACCTAAAAGGGAATGCTCAGCTTTGTGCAGAACTGGTAATAAATGGCACCACTCACAAGGCACTGGAGGAAATCAGTAGACTGCTAGCTGACAGATATGGAAAAAACTTCACCCCCCTGCCCCCACCAGCCATACCCCAAAGCATACCTGACACTAGTCCTCTGCCTACTATCTCTAGAGATCAGGTCTTATCTGCACTCTCCAAAGCCAAAAACACACCCTCAATGGGACCAGATAACATCTCAGGGTGCTTATTAAGTAACCTAAAACAGGACCTAGCAGACCCACTTAGCACTTTCTTTAACCATAGTGTGATAACTGACTTTGTTCCAGTAGAGTGGAGAACAGCAACAGTAATCCCCTTGCACAAAAGGGGGGGGTGCCATAAACAGACTCTGGAAACTATAGACCCATAAGTCTAACCAGTCTCATTTGCAAGGCCATAGAAAGAATCTTTATGGACCTTATCAACAAGGGCATAGGCGACCTTCAAACTCTAGATGCAACCCAATATGGCTTTGTTAAGGGTAGATCATGCTTATTAAACCTAGTAGACTTCTTTGATAAAGTCACCAAAGCCTTGGATGAAGGTAATACAATGCATACTTCCCATCTTGACCTGGCCAATGCTTTTGACACAACACATACTGTCAAAGTTGGTGACTCCACCTCTACTAGTACAACCTTCAGCACTGGTGTACCACAAGGTTCCGTGTTTGGTCCTTTACTGTTTGGAATTTACTTCTCAGAAGTCCAGGCTAAATTAGGTGGCCTTTGGCTTATCACTGATGGTTGCAAATTGGGTGCAATCATTGAGTCCCCCAATAATATTAACATACTACAGGAAGGGCTAATAGACAAATGGCTGGTGCCAAAGCCAGGGTCCAATACTACAAGCAAAAAAAAGTGCATTATTATTGTCTTTGGCAAAGTAGAATTCCCCACTAACTACAGTATTGGCAACAAACCCCCTTCAAGCTCAATCCCAGTGGTGCGAGACCTAGGAACACAGGTAGGTAGCAATCTGAACTTTGACCACCAAGTTTCTCTGTGATAAGGAAAGCATTCTATGTTGCGCACTTCATAAGTAAGGGCATCACATCCAGGTCTAAGGCTGTTATACCACCACTGTCCTTGTTACTCATCAGACCACTAATAGAGTACAATGCTCCCTTTTGCATCTTCCTTAACAGACACATGCAGCAGCTGGAGAGACCACACAGGTTCCTCACCAAGAAAATACAGCGCCTCCAAACCATGATGTACATGGGCAGACTAAAAGCCTTGTCACTGTACTCTGTATTGCATAGGCTGCTGAGAGGAGACTTGTGCCTGGCCTACAGGGCAGTCTCCAGCCCTGCCCTGACAGATATGCTTCACATACACAACTCTAATGGCACAAGAGTCACTCACTTTAGGGATCTTAACCTAACCTATGACATTAATAGAGCATGCAGAAGAGACAAATATGTCTCCCAGAGACTACCACTTCCCTGGAACAACCTTCCAGTTCACATGAAGTAGAGCTCATCACTGATGCTATTCATGTGCAACCGGGACAAATGGATGGGAGACCACAAATTCACCCTCGGGGTGGCACCCATATCCCTCATGGACAAGGGGAGTCAGTGTTGACCATACATTAGCTCTGTAAAATAGGTTCACTTAATAAGGACAGATGGGGCAACTTTGAATTAACAATGCTAGGCTTGTAAGGACTCTAGGGCTGCTAGCCTAGTAAACTCCTATGAACCTATGATTGAGGTAATTTTCTCCTTTCTGCCTACTGACCATCAAGCCCTTTCCAACCAGTTGCCTGTTCATTTTCTGTAATGCCCTGTATGCTTGTGAGATGATGTGAGGTATTGCCAGCTATGCCAGAAGAAGAAGGGCAGTGGATGTATAACATATGCCAGCATAGCCAGCTGGAATTTTGTAAAAAAATGTATGTCATTTGTATTATATTAAATTGATTTGTACAGGTGCATGTGTTGAAAATCTTTGAAAAAGCCAACCTAGGAACAGGTTTTAACATGGGTCGAGATAGGGGAGAGGTTTATAGTTTAGCAATAACACTGAACACCTATCTCGATCCATGTTAAAACCGTTCCTAGGTTGGTTTTTGGTCTTCAATATTACCGTTTTTGAACTTCCGTGTTCGACAACAGCACAGTCGACGGAGTTCACTTTGACATTCTAATAGTAAACCAGCCATTCTTTACAGAATAACCTTACCCTCCAGCAACTAGATATATCTGCTCCTCTAATCACTGACTCTGAAATCATAGTCTCTCGTCTATACATAAACAAAAACAAGTCCAATGTAATTATAGCCATATACCTCCCTCCAGGTTATAATTGCCATACCATTGAAAATCCACTTAGCTGGGCATCCTCTAACTTTAATCAAGAAACATTAATCTTAGGCGACTTCAATCTAGACTGGACCTCATGCACCTCCACTATCCCAACTAACTTTGTAAACCTATTTGGCTTCTCCCAATTAATCACCACCCCCATATAAATCAACAAGCATAATAACAAACAGTCCATACTAGACTGGATTCTTTCATACTGCCCCGATCTCTGTACTCAAGTCGGCTGCCTCCCTGATGCACTTAGCGACCACTCTCCCACCTACCTAATCAGACAAAAATGTAACTCATTCAAAAGTGCAATTTATAAACACATTCATACAAAAAACATTTTCTGCTGAACTCTTTAATACCCTCCTTAAACACCACAACTAGACTCCCTTATGGCACCTTCCCCTAGACAAAGCCATTGTATACTTTAATAACACATTTTTAGATATCCTAAACTTACTAGCCCCTATTAGAATAACCCGATGCAGAAGCACCCCAACTCCTTGGCTAACCAAAGAAACAAGTAACATCATGAAGCAAAGAGATAGAGCATGGCTAAGCTACAAATCCACTAAAACACTATCCTCTTTACAGGACTACTGCCAACTATGAAATCTTGCCAAAAATAAAATACGCAAAGACAAGAAATCATACTACACTATAATCAAACATAAACATAAAAATAATCCGAAGAAATTCTGGCAGGCCATCAAACATCTACTTTCCCCTGCCAAATCTCCACCCCCTCCCCTTCAATCCCAAATAGCAACACATCAATAGCTGTCAAGATCAACATACATTTCATCAACTCCATCCAAAACTTACTAAATAACAGCAACCTCTCCCCTCTGACAATACCTACTATTTCCATTCCCCACTCCCCCTCCTTTTTATTCAAATCCATCCAGACTAATGACATAAAAAAGTTCCTTCTCAAACGTAAACCCACTACTCTTGCTGCCAATCAACTCCCAAATTAATTTCTTAAACTTGCAGCAGATTCCATTTCCAATTGCTCTATCACTGAACAATATGTACCATTACTATGTAAAATCTCTCATATCATTCCTCTGCATGAAGGAGAACCTTCCACAGATATAATCAACTACAGGCCATTGCCATACTCTCTCCCCTTAGCAAAATATTGGAGAAATGTATACATTCCCAACTTCTAACCTACTTACTAAAAAACAACCTCCTCACCAATGCACAGCATGGCTTTAGACCAAAACACAGTACTACCACAGCTCTTTTAAGTTTCACAAATATTGTCAACAGCCATAAAAAAACAACAACCTTGCTTCTTCTATATTCTTAGACATGTCTAAAGCCTTCAACACCGTCTTGCACCAAATACTACTACAAGTACTAGCCTCTATACATTTGTCTTCCTCAGAACTTGCTTGGTTCCACAGCTACTTGTCTAACTGACAGCAAGCTGTCAAGGGGGCTGACAACTTATCACCTCCTCTACCCATAAGTATTGGTGTCCCACACGACTCAATACTTGGCCTCTTACTCTTCTCCATCTTTACAAATAGATTTAACTCTGCTACAATTTATGCCACTATAGTACAATATGCAGATGATTCTACAGTCATGTGTTCAGCCCACTCCTATCCAGAGCTACAACTCAAAACACAAAAAGCCTTCTCAGATATGGAACTCTATCTCAAGGAAAACCAACTCATACTAAACCCCAACAAAACAAAGCTTATGATATTCACTCATAATAAATCCATAGAACCCTCTTCCCCCTTTTATATCCTCTCCTCTAATGGCACCAAAATTGAACCTATAGACAACACTAAACTTCTAGGAATCACAATAGACAGCTCATTAAGATATGACAAACACATAGCCTTAACAGGCAAGAAAATACATATCAAACTTGGTTGCCTATATAGATCCAGAACTTTCATTACCCCTCACACCAGACTTGCCCTTGCTAGAACCCACCTTCTGTCCACACTTCTATATGCCTCCCCCATTTTCACCAACCTTAGAAAATCAGAACTTTCTAAATTAGAGACTTGCTACCACAAAATTGCTGATTTTGCTGCTAACCTCCCCAATAGAGTCCACTTAAAAAAACTGCCCTTAAAAAAGTTCACTGGCTATAACTGCCACATCTACTAAGACTTAATCAATTGACAACTGCCCATAACATAATTTATCATCCAGATGCCTTTCCGTCACTAAATAACCTAATCCAATCCTACCACGCATCACATACTCTCCACTCATCCAACAAACTACTTCTAAAAACCCACAAATCTAGTAAATCTTTAGGTGACTCTCTTTTTGCCAATCACATTGCAAAATCCTGGAACTCTATCCCCCAATACATACTCACTACCCCCACCATCATCAAATTTAAACAACTACTCAAAGAACACCTTATCAAAAACTGGCTCTGCACGTGTATCACCCCTGGATAACCTCCTCCTTCCCATTTCACTTTCCACTCTACATTATTTATTTACTTTTTATTTTTTTCTGTTCTTTCTCTCTTTTTGTTGCCATATGTCAATGGATTGCTCTTAGTGTTCTGTAATTTGTGTATTATAACTGATATTAATGGTTAGCTCATACTACTATTATTCTAATATCTAATTTTGATATTTTTTCATTATGAATGTTAATATTTTATATCTTCCTTGTATAGCATTGCATATCTTTGGAACTTTTCTCCCCATGCCTCCGTTGAAAATGGGCTACCATCCCAGTCAGACTATCCCGGTAAACAAATGAAAAATAAATAAAAATATGTTACACATGCACTGCCCTACTCCCCCTAGCACAGCTGGCACTACCTCACATCATCACAACTACCATCAGTATTGCTGCACTTCTTTGTAGCAAACACACTAACAAAATAAACCTCAACTTAAAATAGAAAATGTCAGCGTTACAAACATTGATATACTAATACATATGTGCTGAGGAACAGTGTTGGCACATGCAAAATTAAAACATAAAAATAAAGCACTCCCCCTTGCAATCCCCACACCTCCTACTAATTATATACATTATATACGGATTACACAATATTGCAATATTCGAGAATTCTCCTACCTCAAATAATGGGCAGTCTCACACACCTGTCAGCCATCTATTGTCAACTAAACAGATGTCAATCAACTATAGAGTCAACAATATTTGGTTCCCCTATAAACATATATATATATATATATATATATATATATATATATATATATATATGGATTCCTATTACAAGAATGAAAGTTCACTACTTTGAACTTGTAATAGGAAGCCTCACTTCTGCGAAAGTTCACTTTAACGAAAGTGAACTTTTGCGTAAGTGCACTTCACCAAAAACACTGCAGCACAGTGGAAAACATAAAAAACAAGCTATGTCCTCCACTATGGTGCGATAGTCATGGACCTTAGGGTTAGGGCACGGGTTAGGGTAAGGGGATAGTTAGTAAAGCTATCTCTTTACCCTAACCCATGCCCTAACCCTAAGGTTCGTGACTATCGCACTATAGTGGAGGACATTGCTATGTCCTTCACTGCGCTGCAGTCATCACGGACCTTAGGGTTAGGGCATTGGTCTTACTATGACCTGTGGCCTAACCCTAAGGTCCATGAATACTGCATGGAAGTTCAGTACAACACCCGTTCATTGCACTTTCGCTGCAGTGAGCATTCCATGCACTATTTCGATTTAGTGAAAATTCGATCTAGTGTATGGAACCCATATATATATATATATATATATATATATATATATATATATATATATATATACATAAAGAGAGAGAGAGACACACACACACACACACGTGCATAAAATATCTAGAGTAACTCCCAATGTTTAAATCACATTAAATTCAGACAAAACCATCAAAAAGACTTCTGGAATCAGTGAATAAATTGCCTTCCCTAGGTAGAACCAAAGAGACAAACCCCTTCCCTAATCTCCCCTTTAAACTATTACCATTAACTTCAATATTCACTTTATCCAAACCATCACCAACCTCATTAATAATACAACAACGTTTTGACCAACAATCTGTTCCCGACTCTTCCCAATGCCAGCATCATCCTAAAACCAGTCTCCACAGACATAATAAAAAAAATGCTCCAAAAACTAAAATTTAGATCTCTGGCTGCAGCAGAAGCCATATCCTTCTCAGTTTCCATTCTACTAAACAGGTTACTCCTGGAACAGTATATTCCTGTCATCTGGAAAAGATCCTACAGCTTACCACTACATAAAGGAGCCAACTATGAAGAACTATGAGCCAACTGCCATCCTTCCACTCCTTCTAAAAATCCCTGAAAAAGGTCTCAATACCCAAGTGCTCCAGTATCCTCAGTGTTTCCTACACATCACAGCTTCAGGCCCAATTACAGCACTGCAACAAGACTTCTGGACTTCATGAATACTGTCAACCATACAAACAAAGGTAATATATACACTCTTCACTATTCTTATATCTCTCAAAACATTCAAAATAGCCTCATACAGCATACTCCTTGAAAGACTAAAACTCATGGGCCTCTCAAACAGCCATGCAATAGCTTAGCAGCTATTTGTCACACAGATATCAAGCTGTCAAGTGTGAGTCCAACCTTTCCTCCTTTCTCCAAGTAAAAGATAAAGTTCTGCCAGACGGTTACAGTAGAGGTACCCTAGGGTTCAGCCTTAGGGCCTATACTATTCGACTTCTTTGTAAATGGCCTTCAGACTGCCTCTAATCATGCCATGCTGGTACATTATGCAGATGTCTCAACACTCATCCGCACAGTAGAAAATATCAGCGTATTACAAACAAAACCTCAAGTATCATCTTACTCCATTGGGTAATGGCTTAATAACTCCAGACTCTTGCTAAATCTCAAAAAGACCAAATTACTCCTCTTCCCTCTGAAATTGCACAGTGATACTTACCCAGGCCTAACCAATACTTTGCTAAGCAACATTCAGATTCAGCAAGTTACCCACACCAAACTATTAGTGGTCACTATTGATGATAACCTAAAATTTTACCTAAATATACGGCAAGCAATAAAAAGGTACACCAGAAACTTGGAACTCTATACCACATAAATAAATTTCTCACTGAAGACAGCAAAAAACCTAAAGGCACTGCCTAGCTACTTTCAGCACTGCTGTATGCCTCACCCATACTCACTAAACTGTACTCCAGTGTGACTACTAAGCTACAGTAATGCTACAATAAAATTGCACAATTCACTTGCAAAAATCCCTATAGATCTCAACATTGTAGTTAACCTCCAAAAACTCAAATAGTTGAAACTACGTCAGCTATTTATGAAGAACAATTTAGTCTATGAACCAAACAAATGACACAGTCTAACAAATGTCATTATACCATACTTAGCAACAAGACATCTGTGATCCACATACAAATCCTTACTAAGCAAACACAAAGCTAACAACTAAGCAGGCAAAGCTGTATATGGCAACTAAATCTCCCGAATATGGTACTTGCCCCCTCTAAAATTAATGGTTAGTGACAACCTCTCCTCATTCAAAACACAACTGAAAATCTATGTAATGGTCTTATGCCTATGTTCTCGTAACACACCAAGATAATCCCAACATTCCTCTTCCCTTTACTTTCCCTTTCTGACCTCATCATCTGCCCTGGTGGTAGTAGGCCTTATGGAATCATCAATAATCTCCTTTGTAAATAAATAGTTCTTAAAATCCTTTGTAAATAATTCTATCCAGTAACAACTATTCAGCCAGACTCTCCCAGTAAACATATACAAATAAAATAAAATAAACAAATAAAATACAAAATAGTCAAACATAACTTGAAATGAAAGATGGCACTAGATGAACCTGACAGTTATTAACCTTTTACTTAATATTTTTTTCTCAAATAAAAAGTAAGAAATTAATATTGGTTTGGTTCTTTACTGCCTTTTTCTTTTTTCTTTTCATTATAGCAACCAAATTAATAGAAATCACATGTAAAATTCTATCAGATTACATACAGTCTAACATACTCCTGGAAGGATTTCATGTTGTCAAAGTATGGTTTTAAAACATTCCACAAAAAGAAGAAACAGAACAGAAAGACAATCCCCGGGATTCATGAACCTTGTGCCAGGCGCACGCATAGCGTAGGCGTTATAATGCCAAATATGGCCACCGAGCGATTCGGGTACGATCCAATTCCACGTGCACTACCGGCGTGCGCCAGATCTGCACAGCCCCCGGCGTAGGTATGCTAAACACCCTATGTGCAGTGTGTCACCATGCAAATGAAGGCATATAGCGATTCACGAAGTGGTGCAGGCGTAGCATAAGCCCACGGCAATGTAAACCAAAAAAAAAACGGTTTACATTTTCCCAAACATAACATCGGAGTAATGGAAGAGTGTCAGACCCAGGTATCACACTGTTAACATATGCCAATGGCGAAATACACAGACAATGGCAAAAGAAAATATGCACAACACGTAAATAACAACTTAAATGGCATGTCCACAGTAACTCACATCAGAACCGCAGGACATGTGTGCGGAAGGTGCAACATAATGAAATAATATAACAATGTTATAAAACAGCATAATAATAGACACCAGGTGCACAGCATAATACACCATGGTATGCATGGAACGCCACAACCACGGTGCAAGGGTTGCCAAGGACTCGCGGCAGTCTTCGGCGTGGTAACTATGAATTAGTAGTCAATGCCATGCAAATGAGGCAGATAATACTGAATCGCAAATGCCCCGCTGGAGTAAGGTTGTACCAAACAGCGCAGCGGTAAAACACAGAGGAGTGGCTCAGAGGGAATACATGACATCTGCAGAGGGGTGTGCCACCGTAGCAGTAAGCACATTGGAGCACAGCAAACCTGGGCTGTATATCGAAAATCAAAGTTGCAGGACCGGGGTGTGGGGTAATAGTTTAGCTGAGAGCACACAATGCGCGCAAAAGTGCATGTGTACGAGGATGACAGCGTTCCCGGAACCTAGTAATGTGATGCACGCCCCGCAAACAATATCGGAAACAGGAAGGTGATGTGAAGAATATAAGGAAATGCGGAAGAATTGTAATTGTAGTACTAATGAGCAATCAACACTAATCAACCCACGAAGGCCAATCGGCGGCAGCTGACAACTCTGCATGCAGAAACCTTCAAAACGGGATAGGGGAGGCATATGAATACAAAGAAAGTAGGGGAGGTAGCAGATTGCAAAGATAGAAGACCTGACACAGCAGAGCAAAGCAGACTGGCAGCACAATGGCAGTAGCACACAAAACGCATGATATGCCATGTCCATGCAAGTACAAATGACAGTGCTCTGCAGGATGCATGCCAGAAAATGGTAGGTGCAACATGCAGAAATACTAAGGGAAGGTTGAAAGGTAATCCATGGCAGGCAAGAGTAATTCAACACCAAAGGCAACACCGTTGTAGTTCCATCGGTAAAACATGGAAGATAACCCTTAGATACGGCCGTACAAACACACCCTATGACATCATCGGTGTGCACAGCACAATAGTATAAAGTGTGAATGCACACAACACACAGCCGTGTATTCCCAAATGCTGCACCATAGGTGTAAATACACGGGGAACTTTTAAAATGTACATGTTGGGTGCTGCCATAGCTGTGATCCATCAGCATGTGTTAGAGACAGACGGTGTTGTGGAGGAGGATGCCGACAACCACCGCAGGCCTCGGAGGAGAAGGAGAGTGTTCAGACCAAGGGTAACCTACCAGGGGCTACATGACCTGGAGATAGTAGAGCGTTACAGGGTGGACAGGGTCATGTTACAGCAAATAGTGGAGCTGTGCCGGCCATGCCTGAGAACAAGAAACAACAGAGGGGAACCCATCCCAGTGGACACAAAGGTATGTGTAAGCTTGCGAATACTGACCACAGGTACCTTTCAAAGGCCAACTGGAGATATAATGGGCATCTCACAGGCATCAGAATCCAGGGTACTACACCAGTTCCTGGATGCCATGTTACCACATGCCAATGAGCAAATATACTTCCCCAGATCTCAGGAGGATTTGGCTAGCAATATGCGCCACTTCCACTGTGTGGCACAATACCCGGAGGTACTGGGTGCGATAGACTGTACGCACATACAAATCAAGTCACCACCTGGCGAGCAGGGTAGACGCTACATAAACCGCATGGGATTCCACTCCATCAATTGCCAGGTCATGTACAATGCCCAGGGCATTATCATGGATGTGTGTGCTGGAAGCCCTGGAAGTTACCACGACTCCCATATCTGGCATGCCTCACAGCTGTATCAGGTATTTGTCAGGGGGGACATCCCACAAGGCCACCTCGTGGGGGATGCTGGCTATGCACTGGAGCCGTGGATGATGACTCCCATCAGAAATGCACACACACACATGCAAGAACGCCATAATGAGGCACACGCACAAACCAGAATAATCATAGAGTGTGTGTTCGGGATGCTGAAATCATGGTTCCGGTGCTTGGATACATCTGGTGGAGCCTTGCAGTACTCTCCAGGCACATGTGCCCACATATTCATAGTATGTGCCATGCTACATAATATGATCCTGCGGAAGCAGCTGCTGCAGGGACATAATGGTGAAGGGCCACAAAGCCCACCACAATTGCCAAGGCCAGTCCAGGCACAGAGGGTTCCAGACCATGAACACACTGTGCCAGCCCCAGTAGGCAGACGGAGGCATACCCAATATGCCTACGCCTTGGCAAAGAGGGAACATATAGCACATACTCTGACAGTGTAGGCCCCATGGACTGACACCTCCCCACCTGCACACACAGTGAAATGGACGGCACACAAACATGACCACCTGTAATGTGTAATGTATGGGTGGCCTTATGTGTGACTCCAACATAGGCAGCCCCCAAACACTGTAAACCCAACAGCCAGTGGAACATGTAACGCCAACACCTGAACAGTACGTAAGTCCTACAGCATATGGCGTTGCTGTGTGCCTGCCATGTTCGCCGCAAGATGTATACATATATATATATATATATATATATATATATATGTATATACATATATCTAAATATATATATAGATAAATATGTACACATATACAGATATATAATACAGATAAGAAAGGGAAGCAGAGGGATATAAGGTGACTGAGATGTATCCAGCGATATCTGTACATAGTATAGATAGTGCAAAGACATTCTCAATATCCGGGAGGTTCACAATAATAGGATACCACCAACCATGGAACGTGTAACATACCGATATGCATAACCGCGAGGCTGAAAGACCAACAGAACACAGTACTGTAACAGTACATGCGCGTGTAATAGTATGATGATATGAAGGGAGAGGTAGTCACCGCTGCCGGTGTTGCGGTCCACGTAGGTACTGTGTGCAACCGTCCCCGTGAGTGCCGTAGTATGTGTACATGTGCGTTGAGGGTGCCGTGTGCATCGCTGTGTGAGTGTAATGTCTGTGTGTCTGCAACATGTGTATGTTGGTGCCAAGGTAGAGGCAGAGCAGAATATTAGGTGTAGGCATACGGTACACTAGCCTCAGGCATATGTTCACTACTAGTCCCAGAGTAGTAGTGACAGCCCCACCCTGGCTAGGTGTGTCCTGACATAGAACGATACAAAGTGAATATGTTCCAGATGGTAGCACAGGAATATTCACCATAAAAAATGGAAAGGACGTATGTAATAGTCATTCCTGTATGTACGACACTGATATGTTACATGCAATATGATACATTGGCAAAGTCACACAGCAATAGGTATGTTCCGCGGAAAAAAGTATGTGCTACCCCAGTACTGACCGTGGCCACGTGTTGGCCCGTAAACACCACTGTGTGTTCCACAAGTGTCAAACAATCAATTCCCATTTGAATATGTGGCAACCACTGGCAAACAGGCTATGCCAACAACAGGACCACAATGACTGCAAATATCTGGGACAGAATGACAAGGGATAGTTGTCACGTACACATAACCGCTGATATACCACATATGTTACAGAGGTATACATGCATCGAGCTCACCTGCAGACGATATCGAAACCACATAACAACAGCCCAACCTACAATCCCATAACAAAAGATTATTAACTGTTAACTCTCCAAGTAGGGATGGAGCACACAGACAACTATACTGTTTATGTAGAGATGCAAGGCCCACAAACTGTATCCGTGATGTACAACCACCGATATCCCCCACTGTAGATAATAAAGGAATAGAAACCGTAATAGCAGCACAAACATACAGTCAGTCAATGACATCTGCATAACCATAACATATTGCGTGGGAGACACAATGAAAGGCGGATGCATAATTGCATGCGTTGTATAAAGGAAAACAACAGCCATGTTACAGTTTTGAATGCAATACCCCGTTATCATTCGTCGGCAGGACAGGTACACCCACATGTTGAATCAAATACTACACCTGTCACACACAATCCACGGGTGACATGAATTCAAAATATACTTGTCCCTATGCATAGCAGACGCAGTTACACATAACATAACAAAATACAGACCATCTCCATGAAGGTAGGGCAAATAGCCAACGCCCAGGTAGAGAATTGAATTATACCCCAGTATCAACGCGTAACTTCCAAATGGAGTAGATGCACAGGTGATATGCACGTAATTACTCACGTACACATAGCCGCTGATATACCACAGAAGTTACGGAGGTATACATGCAGCACGCTCACCTGCAGACGATATCGGAACCAATTAACAACAGCCCAACCTACACTCCCATAACAAAAGACTATTAACTGTTAACTCTCCAAGTAGGGATGGAGCACACAGACAACTATACTGTCTATGTAGAGATGCAAGGCCCACAAACCGTATCCGTTATGTACAACCACTGATATCCCCCACCGTAGATGTTAAAGGAATACAAACTGTAATAGCAGCACAAACATACAGTCAGTCAATGACATCTGCATAACCACAACATATCGCGTGGGAGACACAATTAAAGGCGGATGCATAATTGCATGCATTGTATAAAGGAAAACAACAGCCATGTTACAGTGTGGAATGCAATACACCATTATCATTCGTCGGCAGGACAGGTACACCCACATGGGTAACCAAATACTACACCTGTCACACACAATCCACGGGTGACATGAATTCAAAATATACTTGTCCCTATGCATAGCAGTTGCAGTTACACATAACATAACACAATACAGACCATCTCCACGAAGGTAGGGCAAATAGCCAACGCCCAGGTGGAGAATCCAATTATACCCCAGTATCGACGCGTAATTTCCGAATGGAGTAGATGCACAGGTGATATGCACGTAATTACTCACTGAGGAACAGCAATTGGTGGGATGGATTCACATGTTGCAGGTATCAACGTATATAAGGATGACTCTCAGGATATTCAAACCGTATGCTCATACTGAAACAGCGTTGTACTACTGAAAACGAAAGGAAACGGGAAAACAATAAACAGAATGGAACACCAACAAGGTATGTAGAACACACGATATGTAAGGTTGTGTAACGCATGATCTGTATTAATAAGCTGTACTGTATGTGAATGGTGGTTGTAATTAATTACACTTGTCCGTAATGCAGAAAGTGGTGAAAGGTAGTTATGTAGTGATGTCTTGCTGAGCATACCAATGCTTGTAGACACCGTGTGTACAGCAGTGGGACATCATGTACACAGCAGAGACACCACAAGGGATGCTACAGGAGGGCATTAAAGAGAACAATGCCATACCACACGCTGTTGCTGGCATGTGGATGTCCAACAAGGAAGTGCCATAGCAGGGGATAGTACATGTATGTATACTGTCACAGCACGCATGTGTATGAGCATATACCGTTGATGACATATGTAAGGTGTGGCCGACATGCAAGTATGCTCTGCATTAGGGGATACTATGTGAAATATGTGTAATGTATAGTTGTCTAGGTAGATATGACAGATATCATACACAGTATCACAGGCATATCATGCATAATACAGGTATCGCCTATTGGTATGTACAAAAACAGGATACATATGGCCTGTAGGTATGGGGCATAGTAGTAGCATGACAGAGACTCTAAATGGAAGGGACACCAAGTAACCATGCACAAAGGACTTGTAGTATCTTCACAGGTGCACAGTGGGCTACAATGCAGTCTGGCACGTCCATATGTAAGCACATGTGCAGTGTACACAGTAGTGTCACCTCTCCATGGTAGTGTCCTGTGAACAGCAGAGGCAGGTGTCAACTGCACCTCTACACAGTACAGCTGCTGTGGTGATACCAGGACTACATGTGTCACTCAAACAGCAAGGGAGGTATCACATGAACAGTGCTACTGTGTGTCCCTGCGGGATGTACACAGGACCTATGTGCCACAGCATGGTGTGTGTTAGGTTTGTGGAAGTAACACAGAAGCACAGCCCATGCAGTGTGGTGTGTGTGCACATATCCAGGAGTATTTCATTCACAGTGCCCACCGCAGATGTCATGTATGAGGAGTATATGCATCAATAATGTGGTGGACATGGTCCGTGTCAGAGCAGAAGACACCCCTGAGTATGCGGTATGCAGATGTGTACAGATGTGTTGTCCGTATTACAGCCGCATATGTAAACTGTCTGAGCCCAGTAAACATCATGGCATGTCAATGTTGTGCCATGTAAAGCTGTAGCTGTTGTGGAAGGTACACCATAAATGTGGTATTGTACCCTTGACTGTGTGTAGATATGTGTAGTTCACAGGTACAATGCCCACCTATGTACCAGCATCACACACAGTACAGATAGGTGTGGCCTTGCAGAAGGATATCCATGCCACAGTGGAATACAGTAACCACAGGACTGTGTGTGGCGTATGTGTGTACTGCAACCATGTACAATGTGATATGTATGTAGGGGACCACTATCCATGTGATAGTCAATGGGTGAATGATGTTATGTAAAGGTGATGTGCATGCACCGTGTGTCATGCATCTTGATGCCATGATACTCATATGAAGTATCCGTCACACTGACACCCGTATGGTTGGTATCGGTATGAGCTGGTGGAGCAATAATGGCGTTTGGTATGTAGGTGTGGGAAATCTAGTCATGGACAGTACTCTGTGATAGCATGTACCGTATGTAAGCATATAGTGAACATGAGTGGCCCTATGACTGAGGACTGTGTAATGCAATATGTACCTGACATGTAGTAGGTACTATGGTATGCTGGCACCACTGTGCGTACTGTCCATAAGCCACATAGCGTAACATCCTGAGACACAGGGTATGATGTGCAGGTGGATGTGTATGTTGTCAATACCAGAATGTGGAATGGTGCTGAAAGGCAATGTGAGGACAACGTATGATGTGTTGGCCTCCGTACCATCCTCAACCGCCCTCGCAACTGTATGACAGGTGCCCAGCATGTGTATGTGCCTTGCCGTGGCATTCACAAGCCCAACCCAGGTGCTAGGAAAGGACTGGAGGCCATCAATGTGTGTGGGAATCACGTTCCTGATGATGTGCCCCATTGCCATGCAGAATGGTCCAGTCAGGAGTGTATGACTATAGTCCCACTCATGCAATGCAGTGCCACCCGTGTGTAGTGCGAGAAATGCCACTGTGCGGCAGTCAGGGTCCACAATGTCCGACAAAAGGCTAGCAGTGAATATAGTGGCCTGGTGTGGTGACATATACCAAACAGGTTGGTGGGACATTACAGCCAGGGACATTGGAAGATGACATTGGGCCAGTGTCCCAGGACATATCGTGTGTATGTCAGTACTGTGTATGTGACCACAGGGACACTACGATGTTCATGTACGGATTGCGACCCTGTAGTGAGTGAAAGGGTGTACTGTCGGTAAGTACGCCATCGCCTGGCAGGTTGCCAACATTACCTCGGTCTGCAATGCTTGGTTGACTATTGTATGTGACATCAGATGTGGATGTTGCCAAAGAATACTGACATACCACCACAATGCCTGAGGCCCCACACCGCCATGTGCAGCAGTCATGTGTAGGTAGCTAGCCTTGGAGTATGTGATGATGGACCTTGAGGACCCACCATGGCTGACAAGTGATGCACCCCACACATGTGAATGTACACCACTGTGCAACAGCCTGTACTTGTGGTTGTACATCATATGTGCATGGAACATGACCACCACAGTGGCATCTGTGAACTGGTCAGTACCGCCATGTCTCTGTGTGGAATAGCATGATTCCTGCAATTGGGTACATGCTACTGAAGCGCACAGTGGTATGTGTCAGCATATTTATGTGTAGTGTCCATCTGCTTGGGTGTCATGATGTTAACAACTGCTGTCAGCAGACGTCTGTAGTAGTTGTTGTAGTACACATGTTCCGTGCATGCTGTGATGGGTGTGTTTCCAGGGTGTGGCTAGCAAGGCCATGTAGCATATGTGTGGAACCCACCAAAGAGGGGATAACCCCAGGTGTGACACACCAGTCACATGGAGGTAGTGTTCATGCTAAGGGTAGTGTAGGTATGGTATGTGTTGTGTATTGTGCATGACTCAAGCATGTGTAGGTACATGGGTGTCTATCTCAGGGAAGTGTGGGTTACTGTCAGCACACAGCAGTAGTAGCTGTCCTGAGGCCCAATGTACACTATAACATCACAGACGGTATGTAACCTGTGGTGTACAATGTTGACTCTGTCGCGTGTTACAATGTGTATAGCGGTCACAAACACGGTTATCTGCACATGGAGCACCAATGATGCATTGTGCTAAGCAACTATCCAGGATGTGTGCAAAACACTGTGTGATGTGTGAACCCCTCATCTGTGGGTGTTCCGGTCCAGGTATGTGCCTGGAAGGTACGGTCTGTGTACAATCCGTAATCGCAGGTGTTCTGTGCAGAGCATGGAGGCAGGTCCCAGTCACCGCAGAGATATGTAAGTGGTGCAATAGTGTGTGTGCCTCGCATGTGTGCATCACAGTGGAAGATGCAAGCATTGTTCCACATGACCACATGCCGTGCCTGCCAGTTACAGCCCTGCCGGTGACAGTTGTGAAACTGCCAGAGAGGCAGTATAGCATGTGAAGATGTACATGTGTGCTCTACACCCCAGGCCGATGGCTGCAGGTCATGTGTGCCACAGCATTGTGTTTGACCTGGACTGTCATAGCGGGCAGATACCAGATGCCTGTACAATAACAGCAGGAGCATAGGCAACTGTTGCAGTGACACAGTAGGTCAATGTACAGTGTTCCTGTGTCCAGACCACTGTCGAATGTACACCATGGCTAGACACACACCCAGAGGGCTATAACACTGGGGAGCCATTGCATGTCCCAGTACACGTAGTATGTGTATTGCCATCACAGGGCAGTCAGAATAACATGATGTATGAGAGATATATTGTACTAGGTTATGTGTCATGTGTGCGTATGTTGAGTTGCAGAGGTGTTCACCCGTCCGCAACATCTCAGTGCATGATGCCTTGTGTAACATGATTTGTGGAACTGCATTGTGATTCACAACAGAGTCATCCGTGACTGGTGTGTTGTGAATGTAGTAACCCATGAGTCTGCGGAATATACACTGGTGATGTTGGCTGCCATGCTGGGGGCCACCAGTGGTGCCTACAGTGGTTATACAGACATATTGCATACGTTCTTGCAGGAATGTCCATTGTTGTAGACGATGTGGTACTACGTGATGGTAGGTGTGTGATGTGAATGTTACACATCCAGACGTGACCGTCAGGTGCAGTCATGGTTGTCGACAGCATCACCCCCATCCACAGCTGTCAGCACCCTGTCCCCAGAATGGGTAACAGTAGCCCTCGTACTGTGTGACTAATGTGCAGATCGTAGAACACCTACTACTGGCTGACTAACAGTGTCAACTAGGAAGGGTATATGATGGCTGAAATACGCTGCTCTAATGTATAAATATGATATCCCAATGAATTACTATGATTTCCATCTAGTAAGCCATGGCTGGCATGTAAACCGTGTACAACAATGAATGTGTGACAGACCCTTCCAATGTGGAACCTTGATGAACATGCACCTGTTAGAACACCAAATGAGGTACATTGCACGTAATGATGTACAACTGACAGCTGTGGACACAGCATGGATGCAGAAGCACATCTCTTACAGGCAGTACTGCTGTACGTTGGTAGGGGAGCATTGCACGAGTACATGTGACAGTTGCTGTATTGCCACATGTACAACATATCCATCATATAGGGGTAGCACTGGCACGTGATGGTTGGACATGCCTGTACATACGACCATGTCCCACAGGATATGTGTGTTAAGTGTGTACAACACCTGATGTACCTTGAGCAAGCTGCGAAGTGTATGACTGCCAGCGTACCTGTGTCACATGTTGTGAAATGGGTGCAAAGGTAATCAGTAGCGCATTACATGCTCACATGTCCTGCACAGGTGCATAGCTTGACCGTACAATACAAATAGGGTGTTGGATAATAGCAACCCACAAGCGGTGATGAGTAAGGGTGGCAATGAACTATCACCTTTCCGGGTAAGGTGTGCATGTCCATGACACATTAGCACCTGAGATGTTAGCAGTACAGCTGTACAGGGCGGCATGTATATTTGATTACAAATACCTTTGTGTGTTCCACCAGTGGCCTGTTGACAGACAGACATCAACACAATGTGCAGCATTGACATGTGCACAGCACATCACCGCTGGCTACAGTAGAACAGGGTTAATGTGTTGACATGTGCACAGAACATCAGCGCCAGCTACAGTCGAACACGGTATGTGTTGAACACCACCGTCATTGTAGCCCATGCCACAGAGAAATGTTATGCATCTGTGTATGTACGGCTGGGAATGGACCTGACCTAGCAGTATAGCTGTGTCAGTGTTGCGAACAACATACTGAATGGGCTGTGTGTGTGAGGTGTGTGTCATAAGTGTACGGTCTGATGGATGATACCAGCATTGCCACCGCTATGTGAACATCCCCGTCCCCATAAATGAATACCTAGGCTGTGCCCAACACCATGGTCACTGTGGAAGGGATGGTGCTGTGCGGTGCACCAGCCAACATGGTGGTGACAGCAGGCACTGGATGTAGACATATGAGGTACCCATGTCAGGTCGGGGTACCATCCATGTGCACGGGATATCACTGTGCGGGCATATACAGCACTGCGTTGAACAATAGTACAGCACATAGCACCTGTCAGGGGTAATGTTTATGCATGGATGTGCGATACCAGCATGCACAATACACACCCCCACCATGCAGCATGCTGCCTACCTTGCAGAAGGACATTGTCCACACCATGATGATGGACATGCGACATGTCCATATACCCATATAAATGACATATGGAATGGACAGCCACCATCCTAATACTGGTATTCCACAGGCTGGACACATCCCTGTGCCATATATGTGATATACCCTGCCATATCATGCAACCCTATCCATCAAGGCTGCATGTGTTGTCACAGTCATACATGGTGCAATGGCCACATGGTATATGCACTATCAACTGACTGGATCAGTAATGTGGCACTGATGCACCCTGTGGTGTCACAATTGCTGTGTGACAGCATGTACAACATGTGCGCACATGCTACGTTTGCCCATCCCTGCAAATGTCATATGAATAGACATTGTCCCATGTGTATCACATGTGCAATACAGGCAAGCCGTGGCAGGATGTTCAACACCCGTACAGTGCTGAGTAGATGTATATGGCAAAACACATGCATGTACAGGTGTCCATGTGTATGTGTGCAGTGTCACTGCTGTCATCCATAATGGCTGCATCTGATGCTATGTGACATATACACAGCATCCAGGTGAACAGTAGTACTGTGGACACATCAGGCCAAGTGCAGATTGGTAAGAACACAGGTGCAGGCAAGTACACATGTCCACAGCAAGTTACCATCTACATGGAGTATGTACACTGTGATGTGTTGACACAGAAATATGATATCCACTGCATAACGGTGTGACAGGTGTGACAGCAACATGTCAGCTGTGTCAGTGTCATGATGCTTCTCAGAGATTACTGTGCAGATGTCATACATGTCATAGCAATGTATGTTCAGCGGTATGCCAGTACATCAGTGTGAATGTGACCTGTCACCATCATTATGTCTTACAGATAATGCCATGTTCACGGCTCCCAGCCTTCAGCCGCCAGGAGGATGATGTCATCATACCATTGCTCCATGACAACTATGTGCCACAGCCATGCCATGTGCCACAGCATGCTCAGCAGCGGGATGACCTGTGGCAGGATATACGCAGGAGGGTGAATGACGTGGGTGGCAACAACTGCACCTACCAGCAGGTACGCAGACACTGCACGGACCTGATACGGCATGCGAAACAGCGTGCCACTGCAATCGCCAGAGAACAAGGTGGAACAGGTGGTGGGCCACCAACCCAGCCCCCACTCACACACACAGAGGAGCTACTGGCCAGTCTGGGGACA
The DNA here is from genome assembly GCF_019279795.1 of Protopterus annectens. NCBI lineage: Eukaryota > Metazoa > Chordata > Ceratodontiformes > Protopteridae > Protopterus > Protopterus annectens. The sequence continues at coordinate 1,229,675,237 of NC_056727.1, read as the reverse complement.
CCCAGGGAACAGCATGCGGAAACACTAGCCGCCATTGTGGAGGTGGGTGTCTCCCAACCAATGAGCCTGGAGTTGCCTGGTAAGTCAGTCCTGCATATGAGTATGATATCCACTGTAGTTGCAGGTGTCACTGTACATCATGTAAAGTAACAACACATGCCAGGTATATGGGCACACAAGCTGCATACTACAGTATGCTACGTTGTGTATGCAGACGTGTGCATACCATATGCTATCACACAGATACATGTGTTCGCATGCACAGTGCGAACTGTGGCTGTCATACAGTCATGGATAATGTTTATACTGTTGTGTCGCCCCTATACAGGTACCTCTGAAGTGTCGCACAGACATGGGTCCGTTGCAGGTGAGACTGTTGTCACTATCAGGCATGTTACAGTGTAGAGTTATTTGCCATGTGGCCAGGTATAACATGCACACCCGGGTTTTGTTCCAGTCACGTTATACAGGTTGCACCAGCAGACACACACACATGCCACCCATGTGCAATAGATACACCGTTAGTATACACCGGCATGAAGCCACAGTACCTGTCAATGTGATATGTGCGGTCAGCTATGTATACAATGGTGGAGGTGTTCTACAATGGATGCATATGTAGTATGCATTGGAACAACATTTGTGGTACGCACACAGTACCACACAGTGAGCAGTGATCTGGGCAGCACACAGGTGTCACCATTGTGACATATGCCCCTGCATTGTGTGTGCACATTGTGACACACCACCGGACATGTCCCAAGCTTGTGGTGTTCTGTCCGCAATATTGTCACACCATCACATGACCTACACCCGACATAACACACATCCACACTGTTGTCTGCATAGCCCTGTGGATTGTGAAACCTCTGACATGTATGGGTGTATGTCACATGGGACACCACAGACATGTGTACAAGATGCCCATCACACACAATTGTCCAACAACTGTTCACACATGGCCATGGGTGATAGCCTCAGGCATGTTGCCACACAGTACGTCTGATGTGGATAGACCCCGTTGCACATTGTCCACACATAGTGCAATCATAGCCATAGTGGACCACTTGTACATTTGATGTGTTACACCGGACAACCGGAATGCCTGTTTGCAGCCACCGGAGGTGTCACCGATGTCTACCATATACGATCTCTGGAACAGCATGACTGTGTTGCAGTGATGGCAATGCAATGCGTCCATGTTATGCATTGCACAGCAACATACATGTGTCATGTTGCCATGCAATGGCACAGTGCCTGTACTCCACACTGTATAGCTATGTACATGGCTCACACTAACCACACCTGCACATACACATTTGCTAAACATGCATTCTATCTGTAGGCTGTACACACAACACTGCACTGTGAGGCCCATTATGATGCTGTGCATGTGTCAGGACACCATTGTGTCAAACATGTATACATGTTACTGCACATGTCAGCGGATTACATGTCAAGGTAACGTCAGCCATGTGTACTGTTAACCTGTTTGTGGCCACATGGTGTATCATGGTGATGCATGCAAATTACCATGATTGTGTGTACTGCATGCCTACTGATATGACACCTGCTTGATGTAGTGTGCACCCCAGGGTGGTATGCATACTAACACTATTAATGTCTGAGCTGCATTCCCTGTGCTGTAGTGCAGGAATGCTGCATGCCATCTGAAATATCACATGCATGGTGTGTCTGTGTGTGTCTGTGTGTGTCTGTGTGTAATGTACCTTACAGTATGTCTTTGCATTCACAGGTGGTGTAGGTGCATTACCCTCCTGCGGTCCATCTGATGTTAGTGTCCCCACAGATACTAGCAGTGATGACCATATGCATGAGGTACAGGCAGGGTTATCAGGGGCGGAATCTGTGCCATTGGTTACCATCCCACCTATGTCCCCCTCTTCCCCGCACACGGTTCTGATGCCAACACATACCACATCACCGTTGCCCATAGAGGAAGGACAGTCAGCGTCTGTTGGCATTGAACAGGAATGTGTGGTGGCTACAGAAGGTGTGACTACACAACATGTTGCCAGTGTAATGACTGGTGATGTGCCACACAGGCATGTGGCTGGTGCTGCTCGTAGGAGGACCTCTGGCAGACATGCACCTGCAGCACAGGGCGCAGCAGCTGGTATCAACAGATGCATGTTCCAGACTGTAATGGCGGCACAGGCACGTGCAGAATGGCAGAACCAAGAAGGGCAGAGGCTGCAGAGGGCTGCAATCCATACCCTGAATGACAACATCCAGTCATTGGCAAATGCTCAACAGCAGATTGCTAATGTACTGGATAGGCGATTAGGTGAAATGGTTGGAATCCTCGACCTAGGCATGGCAATCCACGAGCGTGAGCTGTCTGTGCTGGAACACCTGGTAGGGGTGAGGCATAGGACACGTGGGCGTAGGCCAGCAACACTACCTAGTGTAGGTCGACGTGTGCATGCCACCTCTCATGCCCACTCACATAGTGCCGGTAGCAGTAGCAGTGCAGCTGGTGCTGCACTGTCCACACCAGGACACAGCAGGCCACGTGGACGTGGCCCTGGCCGGTCCCATTGTGGACACGGTTCCAGCGGACATGTGTCATCGGACAGTAGCCACTCTGTACCTCCACCCGGTAGTGCCCGTGGAACCCCAGGCAGGCACAGGTCACGTGGCCATGGACGGACACAGTGAGCTGTACAACCTGCACTGTACAGTCTGGGGCTGTCAATTATACCCCCTGTAGGCATCACATATGGCTGAACTGTGTACACACATACCCACACACAGCAGACACAACTGTAGGGCTCCACCACATCCACATGCATTCTGCACAGACATGTCCAGTAAACCCACCGGCCCTTACACACACACATGATGTTATCCAATGGTGCAGCCTATGCCCCGGCAAACATATCACCCTGTGCATATGATGAAGCCTCTGCCGCATCCCTGTCATCCACACCATCGGTGCAGGGTTATGCAAATATATTCTGATGCACAGGGTGGACAGGATAGTGAGAGGTGTATGTGATACCTGTGTATGCATAGCGTGGGATGTGTATGTTGCAGTGGTTGTGTATGAATACTGACAGATGCGTATGTGATACCTGTGTATGCATAGCGTGGGATGTGTATGTTGCAGTGGTTGTGTATGAATACTGACAGATGCGTATGTGATACCTGTGTATGCATAGCGTGGGATGTGTATGTTGCAGTGGTTGTGTATGAATACTGACAGATGCATATGTGATACCTGTGTATGCATAGCGTGGGATGTGTATGTTGCAGTGGTTGTGTATGAATACTGACAGATGCGTATGTGATACCTGTGTATGCATAGCGTGGGATGTGTATGTTGCAGTGGTTGTGTATGAATACTGACAGATGCATATGTGACATGGGTTGTGTACTGTCAACATGCAGCAGACATACCATGTAGTGCAGGTGCAGCATGCATTGTGATGTGTTCATGGTATGTGTGACGGTTACATGTGTAGCACCATGTTGGTTCTGATACCCTGAATCCCTCCTATGGTGTACTTGCATGTGCCTACAGGGAGCACCATTATCGGTCCCCCACGTGTAGCTGTGGATTACTCACAGGCACATCTGGCAATAGCAGCATACTACATGTACCCGCAACCTGCCTGGACACCTACATGACACACATGTCTGCACATATACTGCACCTGACGCATGTGGTCGGTGCCACAGGCTACAGTGGACAGAGACATCACATACATAGCAGGACACACTACAGGTATGGTGACATGGTGCAGGTGTCATACACAGCATGATGGCCACTGACTTCAGGTGTCACCTGTCAGCTGTGGGGCACGCTGTGCAGCAGTAGGACCCTGTAACAGTACAGGAACATGGTCTCAATCGCGGGGTGTACAGCACTATGATGCACACCCCATAGTGTGCAGATGGGGACACCTGCCTGTGTGGTCAGCACACTCACAATACTATGCACCCACACGCCATGTCACAGGGAGTGGACTTGCACAGGTAGACAGTATGGCTCACACCTATGGCATCGACAGGGTTGTGCAATGCAGCACCATTATGGGACAGTCACCATGTGTAGTACGTGTTCGTTCACAGCAGTATATTAGCATACACCCTCACACCAAGCAGCAGACATACAAACATGTAGACACACACACATTGTGGTGACCACACATGTGTACACAGAGAGACAACGTGTTGCATGCACTGCACCATCCAAATGCATGCTTCCCACACTGAGGTATGCACAGATCTCTACTATGGTGTACAGGGATGTGTAGCACATGGGACATATTCCCCCCGATATGTGGCATACATGGGCACACAGTCATGCACACATGTCAGTGCTGGGAATACTACACCCGCCATATGATACGTGTGCAGGCATGCAGTGGTATGTAGTGCATTATGTGTACCAACACTGTATCCGGCAGATGTGCTGATATATGCACTTGGGGGGTGGTAGGTGTTACAGTTGCCATGTGACATACAGTCGATAACATCTGATCGCTGGGTATGCATTATGTCAGCACTGTCATGTAACAGCGACATAGCATACTGTATGCACATGGCAGGGTAGGATGGTGTGTGACACAACTGTGAGCCACCACCTGCACACATGCATGCAGACAGGTGTTTAAACACATTATGTACACACATACCTCCATACGTGCTGTTTCTATGCCACTGTATAACGGCCCCTATGATGGGTATGCATGTGGTAGGTTGTTGCAACTATGTTATGGACATCGGCCACTGCTCATGCACGGCTGCTCCATGCACAGTACACATGTCACATGTGTCTCCTGTTGCCATGTGTGTATGCATTGCTACTTTTTGACATGTGTGTTGACATACATACAACATGGACTGTGGTATGGTATCACAGCTGTCACAGGCGAACAATACAAGGGTATGTGTCCCAGTCAACCCTGCTACATCCTGTAGTGGGAGCATTCCACAGACATGGGTCCACCTTCCATTCGTGTGTGTAGCACTGCGTACGCCAGTGTTATGCATGTGGTACATCACAGGCTTTGTATGTGTCATGTGTGCAGGCCATGCACACATCCAGACAATCACATGTATGACATATCCAGACGTTTGTTCATTGTGGTACAGCAGCAGTCATGTGTCACAGCTGTGTCAGGGCCATGGTATGTGTGGAGCCGACCTGTCCATGTATACTGATATGGGTGGACTACATTACACATGTTGGATCATTGTTAGTACATGTGTACTCTGCACAACTGGTGTACACTGCTACACAGACCTGTGGACATATGTCACATGCTGTTGGACCGTGAGGCTTACTGCTGCACGAATGACATGGTGCTGGCATGACAGCTAAGGTGTTCACTGCAGTGTGTAAATGTTTGACCTGCACCCGTGACACCTGTGATGTCATCTGTGTGTGTACGAGTAACTGCATGTGTGACCACCCTGTGCATGTGGACAGGTTTACCTTACTGTGACCTGCTGTGTGTACACTCCGTCTGCATGCTGGACGGCGCATAGCAAATGCTAAGTGTGTGAGCATGCCCACTAAGCAGTTGTGTAGATGGACACACTGTACATTGCACACTGCACCCTTCTGTGATTATACCCCGTGTGCATGCATGTTTCCCCTTTGCAACTGCTAACTGTGTGAGCATGCCCAGTTTGCTGTTGTGTAGGTGGACACACAGTACATTCCACACTCTGCCCTTCCATGATTACACTCCATGTGTATGCCTTCTGTGTGTACACTCCGTCTGCATGCTGGACGGCGCGTAGCAAATGCTAAGTGTGTGAGCATGCCCAGTAAGCAGTTGTGTAGATGGACACACTGTACATTGCACACTGCGCCCTTCTGTGATTATACCCCGTGTGCATGCATGTTTCCCCTTTGCAACTGCTAAGTGTGTGAGCATGCCCAGTTTGCTGTTGTGTAGGTGGACACACAGTACATTCCACACTCTGCCCTTCCATGATTACACTCCATGTGTATGCCTTCTGTGTGTACACTCCATCTGCATGCTGGACGGCCCTTCTGTGATTATACCCCGTGTGCATGCATGTTTCCCCTTTGCAACTGCTAAGTGTGTGAGCATGCCCAGTTTGCTGTTGTGTAGGTGGACACACAGTACATTCCACACTCTGCCCTTCCATGATTACACTCCATGTGTATGCCTTCTGTGTGTACACTCCGTCTGCATGCTGGACGGCCCTTCTGTGATTATACCCCGTGTGCATGCATGTTTCCCCTTTGCAACTGCTAAGTGTGTGAGCATGCCCAGTTTGCTGTTGTGTAGGTGGACACACAGTACATTCCACATTCTGCCCTTCCATGATTACACTCCATGTGTATGCCTTCTGTGTGTACACTCCGTCTGCATGCTGGACGGCGCGTAGCAAATGCTAAGTGTGTGAGCATGCCCAGTAAGCAGTTGTGTAGATGGACACACTGTACATTGCACACTGCGCCCTTCTGTGATTATACCCCGTGTGCATGCATGTTTCCCCTTTGCAACTGCTAAGTGTGTGAGCATGCCCAGTTTGCTGTTGTGTAGGTGGACACACAGTACATTCCACACTCTGCCCTTCCATGATTACACTCCATGTGTATGCCTTCTGTGTGTACACTCCGTCTGCATGCTGGACGGCGCGTAGCAAATGCTAAATGTGTGAGCGTGCCCAGTAAGCAGTTGTGTAGATGGACACACTGTACATTGCACACTGCGCCCTTCTGTGATTATACCCCGTGCGCATGCATGTTTCCCCTTTGCAACTGCTAAGTGTGTGAGCATGCCCAGTTTGCTGTTGTGTAGGTGGACACACAGTACATTCCACACTCTGCCCTTCCATGATTACACTCCATGTGTATGCCTTCTGTGTGTACACTCCGTCTGCATGCTGGACGGCCCTTCTGTGATTATACCCCGTGTGCATGCATGTTTCCCCTTTGCAACTGCTAAGTGTGTGAGCATGCCCAGTTTGCTGTTGTGTAGGTGGACACACAGTACATTCCACAATCTGCCCTTCCATGATTACACTCCATGTGTATGCCTTCTGTGTGTACACTCCGTCTGCATGCTGGACGGCGTGTAGCAAATGCTAAGTGTGTGAGCATGCCCAGTAAGCAGTTGTGTAGATGGACACACTGTACATTGCACACTGCGCCCTTCTGTGATTATACCCGTGTGCATGCATGTTCCCCTTTGCAACTGCTAAGTGTGTGAGCATGCCCAGTTTGCTGTTGTGTAGGTGGACACACAGTACATTCCACACTCTGCCCTTCCATGATTACATTCCATGTGTATGCCTTCTGTGTGTACACTCCGTCTGCATGCTGGATGGCGTGTAGCAAATGCTAAGTGTGTGAGCATGCCCAATAAGCAGTTCTGTAGATGGACACACTGTACATTGCACACTGCACCCTTCTGTGATTATACCCCGTGTGCATGCATGTTTCCCCTTTGCAACTGCTAAGTGTGTGAGCATGCCCAGTTTGCTGTTGTGTAGGTGGACACACAGTACATTCCACACTCTGCCCTTCCATGATTACACTCCATGTGTATGCTTTCTGTGTGTACACTCCGTCTGCATGCTGGACGGCCCTTCTGTGAATATACCCCGTGTGCATGCATGTTTCCCCTTTGCAACTGCTAAGTGTGTGAGCATGCCCAGTTTGCTGTTGTGTAGGTGGACACACAATACATTCCACACTCTGCCCTTCCATGATTACACTCCATGTGTATGCCTTCTGTGTGTACACTCCGTCTGCATGCTGGACGGTGCGTAGCAAATGCTAAATGTGTGAGCGTGCCCAGTAAGCAGTTGTGTAGATGGACACACTGTACATTGCACACTGCGCCCTTCTGTGATTATACCCCGTGTGCATGCATGTTTCCCCTTTGCAACTGCTAAGTGTGTGAGCATGCCCAGTTTGCTGTTGTGTAGGTGGACACACAGTACATTCCACACTCTGCCCTTCCATGATTACACTCCATGTGTATGCCTTCTGTGTGTACACTCCGTCTGCATGCTGGACAGCCCTTCTGTGATTATACCCCGTGTGCATGCATGTTTTCCCTTTGCAACTGCTAAGTGTGTGAGCATGCCCAGTTTGCTGTTGTGTAGGTGGACACACAGTACATTCCACACTCTGCCCTTCCATGATTACACTCCATGTGTATGCCTTCTGTGTGTACACTCTGTCTGCATGCTGGACGGCGCGTAGCAAATGCTAAGTGTGTGAGCATGCCCAGTAAGCAGTTGTGTAGATGGACACACTGTACATTGCACACTGCGCCCTTCTGTGATTATACCCCGTGTGCATGCATGTTTCCCCTTTGCAACTGCTAAGTGTGTGAGCATGCCCAGTTTGCTGTTGTGTAGGTGGACACACAGTACATTCCACACTCTGCCCTTCCATGATTACATTCCATGTGTATGCCATCTGTGTGTACACTCCGTCTGCATGCTGGATGGCGCGTAGCAAATGCTAAGTGTGTGAGCATGCCCAATAAGCAGTTCTGTAGATGGACACACTGTACATTGCACACTGCACCCTTCTGTGATTATACCCCGTGTGCATGCATGTTTCCCCTTTGCAACTGCTAAGTGTGTGAGCATGCCCAGTTTGCTGTTGTGTAGGTGGACACACAGTACATTCCACACTCTGCCCTTCCATGATTACACTCCATGTGTATGCCTTCTGTGTGTACACTCCGTCTGCATGCTGGACGGCCCTTCTGTGATTATACCCCGTGTGCATGTATGTTTCCCCTTAGCAAACGCTAAGTGTGTGAGCATGCCCGGTTTGCTGTTGTGTGGGTGGACACACAGTACATTCCACACTCTGCCCTTTCATGATTACACTCCATGTGTATGCATGTTTGCACTTTGCAAAGGCTAAGTGTGTGAGCATGCCCAGTACGCCAGTCATGGACACACAGTACATTCGGCACCGACATCTGATACTAGGCGTGTAGCCATGGCCATTGACATCCTGCATAGCCATGGTGGCCATCCAGGCGAATTATATGTGGTTGCTATGCCACAATGGATGCCTACATCAAACACATTGGTTGCTCTCTCAAAGGGTGTACTGTCTGTGGTGCAGCCCGTATCCATTTTGTGATGCAGTGCTCCGTAGATAGTTAGTATTCCCAAGTGCAGCACTGCCGTGTTACTGTACATCCACCTTGGGATAGTAACATGCTGTGTGACTGCTCACTCTGTATTCATTCCCTATCGGCATCCTTGCCTTTGTGGATGATATCACCCACCTAGGAGTATGCCTCTGACAGTGTTGTGCTCAGTAATCTCGGTAGCGCATTCTGTAAATGCATCATGCTGTAGTGTGTTCATGTAGGTAGGTGTAGGTTCAATTCCTGGCCCTTCCAAGTGTGTGTGTGTGTGTTTGTGTGTTTCCAGCTGCCTCCGGAGACAGTGATGTTTTTAGATGCCTCACAACACATACATTTGCTATCGGCGTCTATTCCTTTGCGGATGATGTCACCCACCCAGAAGTATGCCTCTGACAGTGCTGTGCTTAGTAATCTCGGTAGCACGTTCTGTAAATGCATCATGCTGTAGTGTGTTCATGTAGGTAGGTGTAGGTTCAACTCCCTGCCCTTCCAAGTGTGTGTGTGTGTGTGTTTTTCCAGCTGCCTCCGGAGACAGTGATGCTTTTAGACACCTCACAACACATACATTTGCTATCAGCGTCCATTCCTTTGCGGATGATGTCACCCACCTAGAAGTATGCCTCTGACAGTGCTGTGCTCAGTAATTTCGGTAGCGCGTTCTGTAAATGCATCATGCTGTAGTGTGTTCCTGTAGGTAGGTGTCGGTTCAACTCCCGGCCCTTCCAAGTGCGTGTGTGTGTGTGTTTCCAGCTGCCTCTGGAGACAGTGATGCTTTTAGACGCCTCACAACACATGCATTTGCTATCAGCGTCTATTCCTTTGCGGATGATGTCGCCCACCTAGAAGTATGCCTCTGACAGTGCTGTGCTCAGTAATCCCGGTAGCGCGTTCTGTAAATGCATCATGCTGTAGTGTGTTCATGTAGGTAGATGTAGGTTCAACTCCCAGCCCTTCCAAGTGCGTGCGTGTGTGTGTGTTTCCAGCTGCTTCTGGAGACAATGATGCTTTTAGATGCTTCACAACACACACAGTTGCTATCAGCGTCTATTCCTTTGCGGATGATGTCACCTGCCTAGACATATGCCTCTGACAGTGCTGTGTTCAGTAATCTGAGTAGCACATTCTGTAATTGTGTCATACTGTCATGCGATAGGGTAGGTAGGTGTAAGGTCAATTCCCATGCCTGCCAGATGTGTGTGTGTGTCTATGCTCCCAGCCGCATGGGTTCGTAGGTTATGGTTTTAGGCGCTTCGCAACACACATATATCCTGCTGACGTCTCTGTGTTTGCGGATGTTGAGACGCACCTAGTGGACTGCCTGTGTGTCTGCTGTGGTTTGCAACCTCCATAGCGTGTTCTCTACGTGCGTCATGCTGTGGTGTGATAGAGTAGTGATGTGTAGGTTCCACTACCGGCCTTGCCACATGTGTCTGTCTGTATCTCTCTCAATGTATGTATATATTCATATTTTATGCCCATAGCGCTGCTCTTGCATGGACAGCTGTCTGTCCCATGTATCGCATATTTGCACAGCTTACACATAGCAATGTGGTACGATGCAAATCCGAACATTGTCCATGCAACGTCCGTGTTCCGGGAGGTGTTACACGCCCTTACAGACATCCGCTGTATATCTTGGCAGACAGCTATCCTTGCTGTACTGTCACTGTACTCGTACACACCATAGACTTTGTGTATCATTGCCTGTTTATGATGTGTGTATGTCTATCTGAGCTGTGTGCATGGTCGTGTGTATGTCCCACTATAATCATCTGTGCAGATGTCGCCAATATAGGTAATTCATGTAGACTGCTGTTTAATTTGCATTTCAGCACATACCTGCGGACAGTACTGCAGTTCCTACTGCAGCACATTTCATCATCTTGCAGTGGATAATAATGTTTCCACACACATGTATCTGTTTCTGTTCATAACACTCCACCTCAAGGAGCGTATATCTGGACAAGGCCTTATGTGATAGTGGGACACTCAGGGCCAGTAATGACATGTTGCTCTTAGCAACATTGCTAGTGAGCACAGTGATATGTTATGCATGAGTATGGCATTTCTATCTGATTTGGTGTCTTCATCACATGTTTGTCGTTGTTTCCTGTCGTCAGTTATCATGAGGGTGCCGGACTGTTACTGTTACGTGGAACACAGCAAACATATGAGCCATACCTCTACACAGTCTGCGTACATCTGTACAGTTGCAGAGTATGTGTCTGATACAACATACCTACTGTCTGACTACAATACACACACAGTGTATGGCGGCATGACAGCCCACGTGGCATTACTTTGTATTTGCACGACACATCCACACAGACAGCTGTATTCCTCACACAGGTCTACATCTGCTTATCCACACTAATTGTTCTTTCATGTACCATATGTGTGCATTGCATTTGCGCTTTCCGTCAGTGGCGGGGCTCACGTACGACTATGGGGGTCTGGTAATTGTTATGTTGACACTTCATGACACCCTGGGGGACACTTTACCTTTGTGTCTAATTACCTTCCACATTGACCTTCGCAGGGCATATGTTGTCATTCACATTTTCCAGGGTATGACTTATACATGTTTGCCCATTTGTCCTGCTGTCTTTCTTCTCACCTGTCCGCCTAATATCACCAGTTCAGTACATGTATTTCAGACAGGTTAGCTCCTTCATACCCTTGACCTGTTGTCATTATGTGTACACTCTCTGACGTTTGGCCTTTGCCCTTGTTACATTTCACATAGTGATGTGCCTGTCTAGCTGATTGCTGTCTAGGCATTGCGGACTGTGCGGTAGGTGATAGTGACCGCTATTTCCATTGCATGATTAGTGACACTCATAACATCCGTATTCATGGCTACGCCAGTATTCGCACAACGGTCTGAGTTTGTATGGGGTATTTATAATGCAGTCCCTATCTGTATTTCCTGTACTATGCCTTACTGCAGCTGTGTTATTCTGACAGTTTTCCAGTTATGGGTACCATCTTGGTCGTATGCATGTCCATCCATGGGAATCGCCTACAGGACACTGATATAGGGCTGTACATATTTCCAACTTGCTTTCCGCACTATCCAGTGGATGCTTTGCACCATTATTGAGAATAAAGGCATGTGCTATACCCACATCCCTCCCACGGGGCGGGCCTACGAAATCTCTGCCAAACAACACCTAGGCCCATTTCTGCATACCCAGGTTCCCATGCCTGCAACCCTCTATGGTACACATTACACATGGTTAATGTGTGCGGTACTGCGATGTGGACGCACTTTTATGCACTCCCCACTCTAGGGATATCTGTGCATATGTCCTGCATTTCATAGACACATGTGTCATCACCCTTGCACCTGCTTTTAGTGCATATACAGCTGATTCGTATATGCGGCTGTCACTTCCTTTGCATCAATCGTTGCAGGTACTGCGAATGGATAACTTTTTGGAGTCCTACAATGGACACCAATATGCATGTTTAAAGTGTAGAACTTGCTGGACTGTCACTTTCTGGCCAATGATTTTGACTGCTGCATATTCCCCATTCGTGGATGTCTGTTTGACTACCCATATTAGCTATTACTTGGCATATTTATATCCATGTGTCATATATACGGGACATAGGTCTGTTGTGTGTACATATATACATGTAAACTCCTCGTTTCATACCTTGCTTTGTTAATGTCTGTGGATTACCTGTGTACACACATCTATACCCATACCATACCTTCCCACTGTACAGCTACTGGCAGAGTGTATGGATGGTTGACCCTTTATCTTAGGTGTGTTTTACATTGACCGGTGTCTATCTGGCAATTTGCTGGCATTTCATTTGAGACTTACGGTGGCACCTTCTGACAAGTAGTTCAGGTTACGGATGCATACCCTTCGTCAATCCCTGCTACTAACACACCTGTTATTCTATCCACTTTCTATGTTTGTTTTAGCACATATCTTGTGTTTCTCACTATTTGTACCAGTACTTTGCATGGCATTGTCCGGTTCCATACTTTCAGAGGCTGACAGTTTTGAGACATGTATAACTAACGTGGGGGAAACAGCATTAATTTACTGTGCTGTGAGTGGATCACACACGCACAGGTGCACTTGCATTTCCTTATTGTGGGTTACGTGCAGGCGCATATGCATATCCGTATTCTGGGTTACATATGTTTACTGTGTCTTTGTGCTTACGTGGCCTGTATTAGTTGTGACAGTACCAGTAACATATCTCTGATCCGGTTAACGGACGTATGCGAAACACACTTTCACCTTTACATATGTAACTGTCTTTGCGGCACAGACGCATTAGTTACACGTTCACATGTATATGTTCTATACTTGTAATTCAAATGGGACTGCATTCATGTTGGCCGGTTGCTGTGACCACTACACGTTTGGTGTTCTGTCTCATTTATATGCATACCCATGGTACATAGCTACATTAACATATCCCCCCCGCACTCACTTACGTCACAGGCATCCATTCTCCTGCTGGGAAAAGTGTGGTACTACATGTTACACATTCCCTATTCCCTAATGCTCTTGACCCAGGATGCATATGGCATAACCGCAGGGATATTCAGAACACAAAGGCTTATAGTCCCAATGCATACAGGTCTTTAATTGTCAGGGTGTTCCTGTGGTGCTCTGGGATTGGTCTTGTCCGCCTAGTGTACAGCACTGCCCTGACCATGTACGAATGTCAGACGAGGCACATGGATGCGGTTTGTCCATGTTTATTATACCATGACCCCCCATTATTCCATACCATGCACACTGATTGGCCAGCGTGCCCGTTGTAAATTGAGTTATACTAATGGAAGACGGTCCGGTCGCCCGGACCTTTTTCCATTACTATAACTCGGTATTTAAAACCTGTCTCGCTATGTTAGGTGGGTTTAACATAGCGAGACAGCTTTAAATAAGCAACGGAGATGTCCGTTGCTTACTTTAAAGCTGTCTCGCTATGCTAAACACATGTAACATAGCGAGACAGGTTTTAAATGAAAGCAATGGGGAAATCAAGCTCTCCGTTTCTTTTTTATGGTGTTTTGCTATGTTAACTGGGTTTAACATAGCGAGACAGTTTTAAAATTAGCAACAGACATCTCAGTTGCTTATTTTAAAGCTGTCTCGCTATGTTAAACCCATGTAACATAGCGCAACACTACAACTGAGTGACAGAGATCTTGCTTTTTCCCGTTGCTTTTGCCCACAGCTGTGATGTACTGCACAGGCGCGCAGTACATCAGCACTGCCACGGATGCCAGACATCTGCGGAAGGGCAGCAGACAGGCATTATACTATGCCATTATGTAAGGGAATTAATAGTTTATCTTCTTACATGATGTCATGGTATGATAGCAATAACACACTTCTGGGTGTAGGTGATGCTGTATTTACCCACGGTTGGCTTTGTTTGGTCCCGAGGGTGACACCGTGGGTATATCCAGCATTACCCACACCCAGGCATGGGTTATTGCTATAATATTCAATCTGTGTTTACAGACACGGGTGTTTGGACAACCAACAATAGCTTATGCTGTTGGCATACACTGATGTGGGTGGTGCTGTTGGCATACAATGATGTGGGTGGTGCTGGTTATCATACATATTCCATGTTGTGCGTTGTTCCCATTCACAATTGTCTATTCCCTGTAGTCATTCATACGTGGATAGTTATGTAGCACATGACTGAACTATGTATTACCTGCAGGTATGCTGTGTTACAGTGAACATATGTGACGGTTGGTTACAGTGTATATGTGTACGTACCTCTGTGATACTGGGGACTACCACACATCCGTCGCAGCATTTCATGCATATGTACATACTATTATTTGGTGGCCTGTAGAAGCTTGTGAGAGCACTGTTTACATGTGTCCCTATTTGTGCACGCATTGTGTTAGTCTTTGTCCAGCTTTTGTTGCTGTCATGGGTTGGACGGTGGTGTTGGTGTGTCATTGGGTTGTATTTATACTGCTGATACTTCAGTGGGGGGTAGGGTTAGCGCTTGTTCCTCTTTGCGGGGGAGGCCCCATTATGGACATTTGTGTCCTGCGTCAACACTTGACACGTGCCATATGTCCTGTGATATTAACACAGTAGTGTATTTCTTACCTTCATTACTACTTGCATGTTACAGGCATTTTGTATCTGGTACACATGACTATTATATTGGATAGCTTAAGCTATTCACATGCTATGCAATAACCTTTCATTCTGGCATATACATGTTATTCTATCCTTTGCATTGGCCGTGGGTGTTTTACCATGCAAATCCACACATATCTACGAGTGATGTCCCACCTTGACAATCTGTACATGTGGCAACCCTGCTGGGGTGGCCTGCTTGGTGGACAGCTGTTCCACCCTGTGTATTATGTTTGGCATGTCTGCATAGCTACTCATCAGTACCGTGGCTACACATACTGCTTTGTCCGGATGTGTACAGTTATGGACACCGTGGCGTGTGAACACCTATGGGGTTTTGACAGGTCAGTAACCACACGCGGGATGTACACATTCTGCCGACACATTCACATGCAGCCATTTGGATTTCAGTACCTGGGATGGGATGTTGACATATGTGGGGTACATATTTGCAAGCCTGTCACTGCCTAGGACAATACTTCCTACTACATATGGGGTATACCCGCTCTGTGTAGGTGTGCAGCTGCGCATGGTTGCTAGCTGGATTAGGTGGACATTCAGACATGGGTGTGGGTTACGTGCTATGAAGGGGTTGTTGTGTATTACATTTGCATGCATGGGTTCTGCTTCTGGATATTCCGATTTGGCATATGCCATCCTATGTGTATGTGACAGTTACGTTGCTGTGTATAGCACATTTTACTATACATATGTTTGTGTGTGTTTGGGATATCTAGTTTCTTTATGGTTGTTATATGGCCATGACTGCCCGGCTGTGTACTATCACTACCACTGTGGGACTGCTGGTGACCATGCCCATGGGGCTGGTCGTGTGTATTTGCGGCGCTGACATGATGCAGTACACCTCCCCTGGGTATGACTGCTGACAGTGCAATACGTAACGGACACAGTATTCTAAGTATCATGTGTTCCATGAACGGGAACATTTTGTATGTCGTGCATTTATGTTTTGGTTCTCCATTTTGTGTGGACGGGTACTATGTAGCATACTTTGCATACGTTTCATTATCCACGGACACTGGTAGGTGCGGTTACTATTGCAGGCGGCCTGTAAGAGTCAGCACTTTAGGTTGCTCATCGCCTGCCGACTTGGCCACGCCTCCGAGCGCAACCTAGTTAGGCTCCCTGGACTCGCGCACGTGCCCTATGCACGTGGTTGCAGCGCACACTCATTACTATGCATGTGGCGCTGCTATGCCATTTGTATGCTGCACGGCCGGCGCAAGCCTTACACCGGCCTTGCGCTGAGCTTCATGAATCCGGGGGAATGATTATTTCAAAAGCAGTACTCAGTCTTAGTACAGTAATATGAAAAACGTAATGTGCAAAAAAAAAAAACCAGTAGCGACAGTGACAAATTGATGGAGTATTTATGACTGAAGAAAGTGATGAAAAGTATATAGCAAGGATGTACCATAAACATCTCATCTATTTTTTGTGACTCATTGAAAACACTTGATAATGAAGATGTTGATGACATACGTGCAATATAATAGGTATAAAACACCGTGAAATGTTAAAAACAAGACAACTATAGAGACTAAATACAAAAACATCACCAGGTCTGCAAAAATAGGATATAAAAGTAGCAAATATGTCTGTTTAATTTACTATTACAGCAGTTCTGTGTTCCCAAAGAATGGAGGCATGCAGTGATAGTATTGCTGGAAGGTTAATACAGCTGAAGTATCCAAAAAAAAAAAAAAAGCATCCAATAAGTTTGCAAACTGCTTAGGTAAAATATTTGATTTTTTCTTACTGGGCATAATCCATGATGAACCAAACAGACCAGGGATTCTTAATGCACAGCTTGTGAGCAAGCCACACTGTTCTTCCGCCTTAGCAGATTATTGGTTCAGTACAGAGACAACAGCAAATAACGACAACAAAGTTCTGAGAGACACAATTTACTTAGACTATAGCAAAACATTTGATGTTATGACATAACAAATTCATAATGAAACTGCATTAAATGAGATTAATGCATACATAGCCAAGTGAATGTCCAACTGATTGATAAATAGGAAACAGTGAGAAAGACTAAACAACATGACAGGAACAGCAGGTGTAAGATGGGAGTGCTGTAAGGATCAGTATTACGCCTCAGCTGTTCTGTATGTGAACCCTAAGCTAGGTGTGCCAAAAATATTAGTGAAATATGGAGCTAACAGAAACTGCCTATTAAATTATTTCAAGGGAAGACTCTGTAAAACTGCAAGAAGTTCTGCTTACATTTTAAGAATGGTCAGACATACATGGTGTTCTATTAAACATAAGTAACATAAATGTTATATTGTATGGCAAAATACCATTTCAGGCCAATTACCCCTTAAGAGAAGAGATAAGCGAGAGACAGACTATGAAACGGGTTTAACTTTAGTGTAGGTAATGAGTGACACCTGCTGGCTATAGAAATAAGGAGCCAAACAATTATCACTGCATTCAACATTTATAAAAGAAGAAAATAAAAATACTAAACAAGAACTACACCCTCTAGGCAGGCACATGGATATTTTAAGTACATAGTTATGACTTATTTGTTTATACAGAGCATTAGTAGTGCATGCGGGTACCTGCAGTAATGATGAGGACCGCATTGTAATCTTCTGAACCTCAGAAGTATGCATACATATATAAATATATATATATATATATATATATATATATATATATATATATGTATATATATATATATATATATATATATATATATATATATGTATATATATATATATATATATATATATATATATATATATATATATGTAAATGTGTGTGCGTACGTGTAGATGATGGGGGTGTATAACACCTTTCAAAAAGAATTGCCTACATTTTTCACAATTTTAGGCACTGAAATTATGACAGAGATTCAGAAGGCTTATTTGTAATAGCGGTAATATGTATCAAATGTATCAAAATTTCTCTTCTTAAACTTCATTTTAGTCTTAAATATTCACAGACCATAAAGGTGTGTGTGTGTGTGTGTGTGTGTGTGTGTGTGTGTGTGTGTGTGTGTGTGTGTGTGTGTGTGTGTGTGTGTGTATATATATATATATATATATATATATATATATATATACACACACACACACATATATATATACACATATATATATATATATATATATATATATATATATATATATATATATATATATATATATATATATATATACGTTCATTTGTTAGTACTCCTGTAAAATAAAATCTGTGGTTAACTCTTACTTATTTTTGTAAACATGCTTTGGTGTTTCACTATTGCTTTAATTTCAGTGATTGCTGTCACTAGTTTTCAGTAATTATTAATAAGCTTGATAAGGCATTAGATTGTAATACAGTACATCATATAATCACACTGTTATGTCTGATAGCATCCTTATTATACTCAGTTACAGACACATCTATCATGAGTCATATACAAGTTCCATACTATGCAGTATATAGTTTTAGTGGGAATCGGCCACCCACAGACTTCACAAACTAAAAGCGATTCACAGTCTTACTTTACACTACAGTGCAGTGAGCCTAGATGTGCAACAGAAGAAATATCCAAATGACTGCATAATGGTTTGCAAATAAAATGAGGTCCTAATTATATTAAAATGGATGCAAGGTGAACATTACCATGATTCTTACTTGAACGTACGAGAAATTGTGCAGCTGTCTGTGCCTAACTACAATAGGGAAAGCATGCCAAAAGCTTTATTGTTACACACAGCAAGAATATTGAGAGTCGCAGCAGCCACCATGAAGAATACTATAATCATTAGCACTGTTACTATGTGCAAGGTGCCATTTACGGTGTAAACAGGACATGTTGAAGGGACAGGTGTATATTTGAAAGATTACCCCTTCTCTGGAACATGCTTTCCACCCTTGTGAAATAAATCTCATCCCTAAACCTATTTAAATCTAGCTTGGACCAATTGATGGGAAATCACAAATTTACCCCGGTTTATTACGTATGTCCCTAATGGACAGGGGCAGCTTGTAAACACTTGATGTGTACAAGCTTGTATCATAACAAGAAAATTAATTTGGATATTGACACATCAGCAATATATTGATAAATTTGGGTAATCTTGGCTAGGTTTAAAATGGCTGTTAGACCAATAGCTTAGTAACCACCTATGTACCTATAAATCAATTGCCAGTGCAAATGGCACTGTCAGGGGGTGACTTATCATAATTTCACAGATCAAGAGATTACTGATTACTTCAGAGTAGATTAGGTCATTGCCCTGGTTGACATGTGCCACCCGCAAGAAGAACTGATAGGAATGCATGGCCTTCTCACACTTGTGGTTACAAAGGTATGTATATTTTTTTCATGCTAGCCACAGGGACTTTTCAGAGGCCAGCTGGAGATATGTTGGGTATTTCACAGGCCTTCTTCTCTAGAATTCTCAACATGTTCCTCGCTATAATAACTCTTCTTATTGGGGAATCATATATGATTTCATAGCTCACCGCAGGAGAGAGCTATCACCATGCACACCTTCTAGTACATTGCCCTCCTCTCTGAGGTACTGGATGCCATAGAAATAAAGGTCCCATCTGGCAAAGGTATGTAAACAGGAAGGGCTCCCATTTTATGAACTGCCAGGTAGTGCATGACATGTGTGGGATCATAACCAATGTGATTGTTCAGCACCTGGGCAGTTCACATGATTCACATATCTGGCACAGGTCTCAGCTATATCACTGTTTCACATGTATTGAAATTACTCTGGGCCCTATAGATGGTAAGGGCAGGCTTTGTGTCTAATTTACTCTTCGTATTTTCAAATTTAGTAACTACCCCCAAACACATATGTTCATACTGTGTTACAGATGATACTGGATACTCGCTGGTGCCCTGGGTTATGACACCTGTATGTAACCTACAGAGTTTGACCAAACACCACTATAACACTGTACATACACAAGCCCACAGTATTGTAGACTGTCTATTTGGCCTGCTAAAAGTTCACTGCCTCGGCATGTCTGCAGGCAGCACTCTAGTATTCCAGTATGATCCCGTCAAAGCTTCAGGATATTGTTAACATGATACAAGCTCCATAATTAGGTGGTGAGGAGACAGGCAGGGCAGTCACAGGATACTTGTACAGTTGAACTTTGCATGTTAATGGCAAGCAGGGACAACATATTATCACTGTAAGGTGATGAGACTGAGCCAAAAAAAAGAAAAAAAAAAACAATAGACAGCAGTGGCACAACCACCCCCTGTGGACAGAAAGAGGTGCAGCACATGGTGGTGCAGGTAAAGTGATGATGTGTAGTCCAGACTTATGTGCCCTGCGGTGGAGTGAGAAGTGGGCATGTACATGGCTCAGATGAGACCTTTCTGCAGCAGCTTGCAGATTCATCTGACTGTTCAGACCAATAAGGGAGGGTATGCCCCGTACCAATAGCCACTTTGATCCAACATATAGTAATTATTGACTGTAATGTCCCTCTGGGCTTAGAGTGTAGGTGGCACATCAGCCACTCTTACTCCACCATATCCCCAGGCATGTGTGCACACTTCCTCTTATGTCCCAGCCCAACTCTGTGTGTTCACCAGCCCCAACAAATGAAATAATAGATACTCTTTGCAATTGTTCCAAAAAAGTCTGGATATGATGAAAGTGCTTACTGTGATTTGTCTTTCTTGTTTTAGATGCACAGTCTGAATATGTCATTTTATGATGCAAGCTCTTAGGTGTGATTCTGATTTTGTTTTTTAAATGAAATTTCCTTGTAGTTCTATATTACTCAGATTTGTTTTCTTTCTTTCTTTCTTTTTTTTTCTTCAACCCTTCCCATCACCATTTGATTATTGTCTGTTTGTGTGTGTCTATCTTTTTTATCTATACTGTTCTGTGTATCCATTTTGGCTTCTGCACACTCTCCTAGCCAACTTTTTTGCCCTCTTTCACTTTCAATGTTCACATTCTTCCTTGCTCTCTAATGAAAAAATGGGGCCCTTCCACTACAAAAAACAATTTTGCCCTCCCCGTCTTATGCACACCAATATGTTATCCTTTTGTGCAATGCTGTGCTGGCTTTTCCTCTTTTTCTTACTTTCCTCTATACCTCTATCCTGGCATTAGATAAGTGTTCACATATGTGGACACCACAGAAGTGTAGCTGTAAATGCTGTATGGCTAGTTAGCTTTCTTCAGTGTTTTGTAGTGTCCTGCCAAGGAAAATGCTAGCATTCACAGCCTAAATACTACAAAGCACTGGTTTATATTGTGAATTATTGGTCTGAGTTAATGTTTTGTATTCTTCTAAGATCACAGATTGTAGCATGTGACCACTCTTTGGACTGTGTCTTGCACTTTTGTGTATACATTTCACTGAGTGACTGTATCTATGTGATTAGATCCACTTACAGAGTTGTAGTTCTATTCGATTTACATGCCCAGAAGCATGTACAGGTATGTTATAGAGCCACATACGTTCAAATGGATATTTAGTGTTTTCCTATGTCACCGTGCAGTGCTCCTCATTTACACAAGCCGTGTAACAACGTGTAGTGTTTCATCATGAATCTTGGCTATCCTTTCTGCTTATTTCACATAATTCACATGTTTGTATGAATACACTTTTTATACACATCATTGTTTCCTTATTTTGCATAATTCCTAAGTATATAAATAAACATGCATGTTTAATGGACATCTCATTCTCCTCTGATCGCTGAAGCTGAAAATCTTCTCCAGTAGTTGTTTCTTAAAGAAACCCCACATTCCTGGACCACTGACTGTGCCCTAACCTCTTCAGATAATATTTTCTTCTCCTTCATTATCACAATTAGCTTTACACTTAAATTGTCACAGTGAAATAATAAATGAACACTAATGTTTTGGACTTTCAATTTGTCCTGCGTGAAGCTATCTGTTATCAGATCTACTTCTTTTAAATGCATAGTGCAGAAGACTGTGTTATTTATTCTACACCTCCAGCTGCTGTCTAAATCTAACCATTTAGTGATGCATGGCAAAAGTTTTGAAATTTCATAATACAAGAATTAACAACATCATCAACTAATATGAGAGAGGTTTTCTTAATGAAATTATGTAAATAACTCAACAATGAAAGGAAAGAAACCTCCATTTTCATGTCTGTGTTGAGAAGAGGAATTTAAAATGTACAAGATACAGTGAGAAACCTGTAAACCATTATACACGTCTAGTCACTGTTTTGAGATGAAATATAAACATTAGTATGTATCTAGAGATGGCATGACACTATACTATAGTTACACAAACAGCAGATGAGAATTAGCATCAGAACTATCCATATTTGGAATAATGGGAGTTTTTAACAACATTTTTAAGAAATAAAACAACACTGTCTCATACTATACAATGGTGCTTGCAAGTATGAACATGCAATCACTGTACAGGTAATGTGCTTTTGTTAAACACACCAAAATCTTTGCAGTTGCTCTTTCAACAAAGCCTTCTTTATTTTCCCTGCAAAATAACTGCAGCTGTCCCCTGATTTTCAAAATATCTTTATTACAATCGTCCCTTTGTATGTCCATTTTCCTAGTGCACAAAAAGACATTCTTTCTTTGCACTCAGCATCCTGTCCCTTTTTGATAACCTCACATACACATTAGGCTCTGGAATTACTGCGCAGTACATCAGTTGATACTGTCTTCTCCTGAAGTTTCCAAATGTGATATACCGCCATATATTTATTATAAAACATTGCTGCTACTCTAGCTCTCCTCTGTCCACTCACTGAACAAAAACAGTACAAACTTGCATCAACCTTAACAATATTTCACACATCACTGATAATCAAAATGAAGCTGTTGCATAAATACCACACTTAAGCACTTTCCTAAATCACCCATCTCTGATTCCTGCTTTACTATACTTCCGAGTCCCCTACTAATTAATGTGCTAAATCTGACTTCCAAAATGTTTTGCTTTGTACACCTTTTCACCCCTTTACTGTATAAACATCTGTGTTCTCTTCCTGTTTAATATTACCCTCTAAAGTATCTTCTTCTATACGTGCAGCAAACATCTTTTGTCTTCCATATTAAAATTTTCTGTTTTACCATATTTCTAATCCATTTTCTTTTTAAGGAAAATGTAAAAAACTTCAGATGAGTTTGTTACATATTTTTATTTCACTTCTTCCCAGATGCAAGTAAAACATTTCCCAACTCTGATTCTTGTTGGTCTTTCTCTGATCCATCCTTTGAATCTGCTGTGCCTTGCTCTGAGAAACAGATTTTGCACATTTATCAGCAATATTCTTCAGTTTGCCTATCCAGATATCTTGCTATAACTGTAAATTTCTTATTTCCATAGCTTGCACAGACACATATCTGTTCTATAGTCCTCACACATACTGATTTTAGGCACTGTTTTTTTTTCTTCATATCAACCTCTGTCCTCTTCGCCTTAGGGTGCTAGATCCTTGAGTATTCCATTCATCTCTTGTGGTTTCTCTCCAGTCAACTTCCAGTCTTCAGCCTAGTCTCTGTTGACCTTACATCCTCCTCTGACCACTGCTTGTAGCTGATTGTGGCAACCAGTGGTTTATGCTTTGATCTGACTGTTTCACTGGGGATACTTTGCAGTCACTGATTCTACCCCAGAGACCTTTCCTTACAAGGAAAAAATCTACCTGAGTTACATGTTGGCCACTTGTGTGTGTGATCGTGACTGTCTCTTTAGCTGAACCATAAACTGGCCAACATCAAGCCATTTGCCAAACAAAAGTCTAGAATGGCCTATCCTACTTTTTTCTTGTTGTTCCACCCATGTTGACCCATGCAGTCCTCATATCATGTTCTATCTGTCCCAATATATGCATTCAGGTCCCCCATTATCAGCACTAACCCATGCTTTCCTGATTTATCTAGTAAGTCCTGCAACTGCTGCCTGAATGCATTCTTTTCCTCACTGCAATAACCCTGGTCTGGGGCACAAGTTGAGATTATGAATAGTACCCTGTCATTACACTGGAGTATGATTGCCATGAGTCTGTCAATAATTTTGATGATATCCCTCACTATCTTTTGAAGTCTCTCCTTCACAGAAATGTGTACACCATTTCTAGCCTGCTCTCTTTGAGTAGTAGATTCTGGATCCCAAGCCCAGTGGCTTTGTTGAACTGCCCTTCCATCTTGTTTCCTGGATACAGAGGATGTCCAACCTCCTTCTTACTATTATGTCATCTACTTCCAAACTCCATCCTGTCAGTGAACCCATGCTGAGTGTAGCAATCCCTGGCTAATATTTGGAAGGTTGATTGGTTTTACCTTTAGCTTTTGCTCAACACAACTATCCCAGGTAATCCAAGCTGGGCAGCTGGGATCACCTGCCCAGTAGATTACTGCCCCAGAGCAGCTGGGCTTTATGGTGGGCACACATTAGCCAACAGGGACACATAGGCACAACCCACCATTAACCTGGGCCCCTGAAGTAGGTCTGGTCTCGAACCCACTTATCACAGACAAACACCCCTGTACATTATTGATGATACTAATCAACACAACCAAATCATTAGAGAGAGATTTTATACCATTGAGTGGCTAGCCCTGCCACAGCATGCAGTCTAGGATCTATATTCTCCTATAAAGAGGATATTGCGCAATGCAGTTGCTGTCCAAAGCAGCTGGTCTATACAGCTTTCCCTTCAATAGGCACATTCTAGAGTCTGTGCTACTGCCCACAGCTCCATTCTTGAGTGAGCCTGAGGTGGAAACACTCGTTCTCTTTTTGGGAGGTGGAAGGAACCCCACCGATACACAGGAAGAACAGGAAGAATATGCAAACTCCACACAGGAACTGACCCAAGATCAAAATTGAACCTTGTATCCTGTGCATGGTAGGTGAAGACCTTAACCATTAGCATTTTCTGTTTTACCACATTTCTAATCCATTTTCTTTTTCAGGAAGATGTAGAAACTTCACTTGTATAAACACAAGCATGCTAACAACAAATGGCACATATTATCTCCACTGTACAATCCCCAATAATGTCTCAGCTTTCCACACTATAAGCGTTTCACATTCTGAAGGAAGAAGTTTAATTTGTCCATTCCCCATACATAAAGCACAGTTTTTCCTGCCTTTAATAGAACCAGTTACCTTTCTGCCAGGGAGATCCAGCATGGAACAAAAACAGGCTCATTGAATGCCCTCTCCTTGTTCCTGATTCCTGGAAGTGAAGAAATCCCCAACTATTTGAATTGCTGTTTGTCTACTGCAAGATTGCAGTATATGCAGACACTGTTTTTACTTTTACATGCTGGTTCTCTTTCCCCACTGCTGTGTGGCTGTGAAGACAACATATTTAAGTGAGGGGGATGACTGGAATTCCTCCTCCCTCCCCCATGGAGGGGTTGAGAGGACCTTGTCCCTTGGGGAAAATGTTTATGTAGTTTCACCTGCAGATTTGTTTCAGATGAGTTTATTTCATTTTATGTACAGTCAGTGGGCTGTGTGCCAGCTTCTTGTAGGGAATCCATTTCTCCTGTACTAATTTAATTAATTTAGTTAATCATGCTAGTGGCAGGAGTGTACCCTAGTGGCAGGAGTGTGCAGTTAGAACTTGTCAGATTGAAGACTGTTGGAACAGGGCTCAGTTTTGAGTTTTTTTATTGGTTAATTGGGTAATTTGTTTAAATCAGTTTGCTCATTTTCTATTGTTATATATATAAAAAATTGCACTATATTCATCTGCTTTTACTGTAATTGTGTTTCTTCCCACTTTATTACCTTATTTTGCTTGTGCTTCTTAAAAGTACTCAGTTGCATTATTCTGCTGCAGTTATTACTGCTTGGTAGTAGCCTGGTTAAATTGTAACTGTTATTCTAAGCCTTTTGGTTTAAGCACTTGGGCTTCAAACCACTTGTTTTACATTAAGAAGGTTTGTGGACTGCATTATTGTGGCAGGACAGGTAGCTTACATCATTCTAAGTTTGGAATTGCTGATTGAAGGCTCAGTGTCTGTTATTCTAAAAGTGCATTAGTTCTGGCTTAAGCACTTGGGCTTCAGGCCAGTTATTTTACATTAAGAAGGTTTGTAGTCTGCACTCTTGTGGGAGGAGAGGCTAGATTCTACCCTTCTGAGCTGGGAATTTCTGGTTAAAGGTTTATTGTGCCTGCTTATTTGATCTGTTTCTCTCTGAAATTTATGCACCTTGTTTGCTGTAGCCCAGAAGTTAGTAGTTTATTGGCCATTTTGGGCCAATTTCTATCTCTTTCATTTTCCCTGCTATAAAAAAATGCATTTGCGTGGTTTTGTGCAGCGGGCAGTGCCTGTTATCTAGGGTTAAGGTATTCCCAGCTCCACAAAGTCTGTTCTTCAATTTTTCCCTTGGAACTAGACAAACTTTCAACTTAAGCACTCAAACCATTCATTTCACAGCCCAGCACTTGCTCAAAACTCATAGCAAGCACTAATTAACCCTAGCACTAGACCCCCTATATTGTCCAGAAGGACAAGGCTCTCTATTTGTCCCTACCAGCTAATCAGTAAAAGAGCTCACTTTACCTATTCAGGCAAGTCCAAAGGGCAATTTCAGGTGTACTCTCCAGTCCAACTGGTGAATCTGGGCATTTTGAGGCAATGTTACAACTGCCTCATGTACACAGACAACCCTCTCCTCCTACCACCAAACATTAATATATGCAAGAGATTCAATAATACAGCCAAGCTGGAGGCAAATCTCTCTCAACCCAAGACTGGAACTGACAGTCAAGAGGAGAAGGAAAATACTTGCAACACACCACCAATCTCACATAGACCTACTAAACCAACGCCGGCAAATAACACACATAAATACACAAAAACATACTCGGAGGCTCTAAATAAAAATCTACAAAAGCAACAGAGACCTCCAAAGCAGACACCCAAGCAACCTCCACACCCCATCACAAATCATGAAACACATACTTCATATAATCAGTGTGCTATGCAATCACAGCCCTTAAGGCAAAATAACATACCAAACACACTAGTAATAGGTGACTCTATAGTCAGGCACACTGATGTCCCACTAACTAGGCTGGACAAGGAGTAGGTTACAGTTAGCTGCCTGTCAGGTGCCAGGATCCGCTACATAATACAAGCACTCAGGTCACTCCAGAACAAGTACAAATATGACTCTGTCATTGTCCATGTTGGTGTGAATGACCTGAGATGTACCTCCATGGACTACATGAAAAGAGACATGGAAGAGCTCTCTGATCATGTAGCCCAGGCCTGTATGACCCTGACCTTGAATAGCATCCTGCCATCACCAAATGATGCCATAGTATAAAGAAAAAATGGCCAAGGCTTGCCACTCCTCCTATGTTTTTTTTAGGCAAGGCTCCAAAGACAAAACCCACCGCCATAAATACCACAATTAACAAAAACCTGAGTAATGCTACTCAACAATTGTGAAGTCTAAGCCTCAAAATGCACACACCAAAAGCACTCCTCAGTATGACATCTGTTGACATCTGTGCAGTAACAGGAAGGCTCCAGAGAGCACCCAGAGAGCACAGCATTATTAAATCATATCAAATCATATCATACTTTTACAGGAAGAACCCACACAAAACACAAAAAGGTGGGTAATGATCTATATCCATCAAGGACACCCCGTGCTGCCTCAGAGATCCTCCATGTGCAACTAACAATGGGCAAAACTGCAATTCAAATTGTAGCTTGCTACAGATCACCCAACATGATCCAGGACCTCCATTCCGTGTTTCTGGAGACACTGGAAAATATGAAGGTCCTACCAAACGCCCTAATATTGGGTGATTTCAATTACCCAAACATTAACTGGGAGAACTACTCAAGTACTAACTCCCTTGCCCAACGCTTCCTAGAATTTATAAATGTGAATGCCCTGGATCAACTGGTCAACACCCCCACCAGAGGTGACCACATATTGGACCTGGTAATAACCAACATGGGCGACCGGTGTCCTACACCGGAGGTCAAACCCTCGCTGATTAAATTAGACCATAGACTAATCACTCTGGATATCCACATTCCGTCCTCACCCCACTCAAGGAAACCACCATGAAAAACTTTTCAAAAGCAAACTTAACATTACTTAAGACCGAGGTGGAAAGGTTCACAGCCCCCATGCTAAAGGACAATGCTGTCCAAGCTGCTGAATCCCTTACAAAGGCACTCTATGAGCACCTGCAAGAATGCATGGATCGTGCTATCCCAAGCAAAACCAAGACTCACTCCTCCAAGAAAAGGAAACCAGTCTGGTGGACCCCTGCCATAAACAAGCTATACAATAGAAGGAGGAAACTAGTGCAGAAAAGAGTAAAATCCCAAGAAGGAAAGACATCCCTGATCAGTATCAGCAAGAAACTACGATCCCTCATAAAATCCTTCAAACACTGGACCCTACCCAGTTTGGCTTTTTAAGGGTAGATCATGCCACCTAAACCTGGTGGACTTCTTTGAGACAGTTACCAAAGCTTTAGATGAGGGAAAGGAGGTCCACACAGCCTACCTAGACCTCGCAAAGACTTTTGACACCATTCCCCATTCTGGTATTATAGACAAGCTCACCAGCCTGAACATAACCCCCTACATCATGAGATGGGTTGCCAATTGGCTCATGGATCGAACCCACACAGTGAGAGTTGCAGGCTCTAGGTCCGGCTCTAAACCAGTTACAAATGGCGTCCCCCAGAGTTCAGTCCTGGGACCCCTCCTGTTCGGTATATACTTCTCAGAGGCACAGACAAGCACAGGAGGACTATGGATGACCAAGTTCGCAGATGACTGCAAACTGGGGGCCATAACTGACTCTCCAGCTGTTACAGACATCCTCCAGAAGGGTCTCACTGAGACGGATTCCTGGTGTCAAAATCATGGCCTCAAGCTAAATGCCAAAAAGTGCATAGTCATTCCCTTTGGAAAAAACAAAGTACCCGTGAACTACCACATACGTGGTAGTCCCCTAAATACAGAGAAATCTAATAAGGGATCTGGGGACCCAAGTAGATAGTAATCTCTCCTTTGATAATCATATTGCCAAGGTGGTTAGAAAATCCTTCTATGTGGCCCAGCTAATCACAAAAGGGTTCACATCTAGAACAAAAGAGGTTATTGTGCCCCTCTACTCATCACTCATCAGACCCCTCATAGAGTACAACACCCCATTTGGGATGTACCTTATGAGACACCTGCAACAGCTGGAAAGACCACAGAAGTACCTCACTAAGAGGATTACTGGCCTCAAACATATGTCCTATGCAGCCCAACTGAAGAAACTCCAGCTGTACTTGGTTGCATACCGCTTACTCAGAGGTGATCTCTGCCTGACATACAAGGCCATGTCCAACCCAGAATTGATGGACATGCTCCACTTAAAAAAAAGAAAACAAATCTCCAAGAGCCACATGCTCTAGGGATTAAAACCTCACCACAATGATAAATAGGACATGCTGGAGGGATAGATTCCTGTCCGAGAGACTCCCCATGCTTTGGAACAGTATTCCAATCTACATTAGGCAGAGCCCCTCACTAACACTCTTCAAGAGAAATCTTGATGAGTGGATGGGAAACAGAAAATTTACCCCGGGGATCACTGCAATGGCTCTGCTGGACAGAGGCACAGGGAACTAATGGCTCTGCTGGACTGAGGCACAGGGAACTAATCTAAGGGGGCGGCGAAAGCCAACACATTCTGGTTAGGCTTATAGATGCCCTCGGGCAGATAGCCAAGTACTTACCTATGAACCTATGGGGTCTATATCATATTATCGAAATTCCAAAATGTCAAACACCATAAGCTCGACCCTGGAATCTCGAAATGTGATATGCTCAAATGCTCAGAACAGCGAATTTTTTTCAAGGGAAAAAAATCGCTGTTCCGAGAATACACACACACAACACAAGTACACCAAAATACATAATCCACACATACACACTTCACAGAACCCTACACTAAACCGTACATACAATACTAGCTATCCACTTACCTTAACCCAACCCTAACCCTAAGGTCCCTAACTAACGCACACTCAACTTACCCGCTCCCTAACCCTAAGGTCCCTAACTATCACGCGCTCACCTTACCCGCTCCCTAACCCTAAGGTCCCTATCTCACACTCACCTTACCTGCTCCCTAACCCTAAAGTCCCTATCGCACACTCACCTTATCCGCTCCCTAACCCTAAGGTCCCTATTGCACACTCACCTTCATTCGCACACTTACCTTAACCCGGTCCGTAACCTTCACTCCACAGTCGAGGAAATAGGAAAGCTGCAGAAACGGCCCACCGAATACTTTCCTAGGGAAAGTATTTGGTGTTCTGCAGCTTCGCTATTTCAAGCATTCGCTGAATAGGGGTCGATATTATAACATTTGAAGTTTTAAGACTTCGATGTTATAATATAGACCTGAACCTATGAACCTATGTCCTGTATCCAACTAGGATACTGAGAGCCAGGCATTTATAAGCTACCTCTGTCCAGAAGGGACAAGGGTGCCAGGCCTGATGTAAATTTTCTATTCCCTATCCACTGGCCTTGGGTGTGCTTAAACTGGGTAATAGACAAACTCATCTTCACATGGATGGGAAGCCTGTTCCATAGGAGGGGCAGTCTCTAGGACACAAATCTGTCTCTCCAGCATGTTCTATTTATGTCACAGACAAAATTCATGTCTCTAAACCTTGTATTTCTGGTGCTCTTTGACTTACAAATATGTAGAATATTCATAAGTGTGAGAATTGTGGCTGTCTTGTAAGCCAGGCATAGATCACCCCTCAGAAATGAATGAGACTGGGTACAGGGAAGGGTCTTTAAGGAGCTGTGCATCAGGCAGGTTTGTTAGCCTTGAATTCTTTTTGTAAGGAACCTCTGACATCGCTCTAGTTGCTGCATATGCCTGGTCAGGTACATACCAAAGGGAGCATTGTTCTCTATGATTGGTCTGATAAGGGCAGAATACAGTTGGATACTGACCTCTTTGGACCTAGATGTCATGCCCTTACTCCTAAGTTGTGCAACATAAAAGGATTTCTTCATCACTGTGGCCATGTGGTGGTTGAAGGTGAGGCTGCTGTCTATGTGTGTATCCAGATCCATGACCACTGGGTTGACTCTTACAGGTGTATTATCAACATGGTAATTAGCCAAGATAGATGACTTCACAAAGGGAACAATTATGCATTTTTTAGCATTGAGTTTAAGACCATGGCTTTGGCACCATTCATTAGTCAGAGATGGACCTTCTTGAAGAATGCTAGTGTCTGCAGGAATCTCCTGTAGAAAGAACGTCTATCCCCCACAAAACAAGGCTTCTGTCCTTCCCATAGAATGAACTTTGCTCTTCTAACCTTTATAAATACTGTTAATAAAGCTAGAGATAACAGCAAACTAGCTTCCTCTTTCTTTTCAGACTTGTCTAAAGCCTTCAAAGCAGTTTGTCACAGCAAACTACCACTTCAAATCTCCTCACTAGGTCTCTCTCAGCTCACCCTTCTATGGTTCAAGAGCTCCTTGTGCAAGGATATTAGTCAGTACAATGGAACTCTACCATCTTTCCATACCTCCTAGTAACCACTGGTGTACTACAAGACTCTGTCCTTGGTCGCCTCCTTTATAACATTATCACAAGCACCCTCCATACATCCTCACAACAGGCTTCTTTAATACAATATGCAGTGAGACATGTACATCAACCTGGCACATTTCAAAACAATTACTTAGGAAGTCTTAACAGCCACTAAAACATGGTTTTATATCTCACAGCTCATGCTCAACCCACCAAAAAAAAGCAATTTCCTTTTCCCCAAAATCCTTTTCTGATGAAAAACAAAATTTAAAATCCTCTCTCTTAATAATACAGTCATTTAAATCACTTGTCATAGCAAATTATTTGGAATGAAAGTGGGTGACAATCTTAAATTCAACCTGCATACACAAAATTGCATTAAAAAACTCACCCAAAGCTAGGAATAATTTGTAAAGCATAAAAACTTTCTCACCAATGCAACTAAAACTACCCTTGCTATTACTTACCTCCTCCCCTCATTACTTTATGGCAGTCCCATCCTTATTAACCTCCAGACATAAAAAGCAAAGCTTGAACAGTTCTATGATAAGTGGCTAACATTTTAGCAAATACCCTCTTTTAAAACCCACCTCTGTGTACTAAAAAGTCTAAATTGGTTAGAACTACCCCATCAAATAACAAATACATAGCTTCTTACCCCAATAAAATGATCCAGCATCCATCTGCTTGTCCAGCACTAAATGCCATTCTATGGAAATATTTTCCCACTTAGCCATTACAATCCAATGACCAGAAACTCCTCTCTGTCCACAAACCTATCAAATCGGCTGAGCATACCTTGTTGCTAAGGCCTTGAACTCCTAATCTGTATGCATCAAGTCAATACCCTCCCCCAGTCATTTAAAACCATTCTGAAAGACTTCCTAGCCAAAATCTGTCTCTGATCTTGCTCAACCTCAGGATAAACTATATCCCTAAATATGAACGAGTACCTGTTCATGCCTCACCCCTCCTTACTCCCTCTTCTTCACTCATTTACTTACATCAATCACTTTTTCTACCTTGACTCTTCATTTAAATATGCTGTAACTTCATATTCCAATTTCTGTTTGTATGTTACTAACTTACCTTTATTTTCTCTAAATTGGCTAAATTTTTTCTGAATATTAAATCGTCATATAAGTTGAATCTATTTTTACCAATGTGGTCACATTTTGTTTAATTTGGTGTAATTTTTTAAACTGCATGTGTTTTTGTATTATTTCTGAAGACTGTAAAATTATTGTTCTTAACTCATTACATCTGAGTGACACCTCCAGGTGCATCTGCAGTTAACTCCTACTGACACCTGCAAGCATCAAATATTGCTTGTTCATATTTGTATCAATAATTCCAAAACCATGCTATGTACAAGGCATTAAAAGATTTCATCTTGAAGCTTACACAACAGCAAACTCAGCTGCATTAATATTTGACCTCTATCTAGTGCAGGTAAATAGATATTAACTGTTGTTTTTATGATATTAATTTATATAGATATTTTTCACATTTTTCTAAATATCTCAACAACCAAGTAACACAGTCAGAACTCCTTAGCCTCGTATGAAAGCTCTCAGCTGGATGAATAAAATGCTGCTGACAGTATGTGAGTAACTTGAGTAGTTGCTGTGATATTGTAAGTTGTTTACAAAATATTATAAATGTAATAGTTACTGTGTTTACTGTGATTATAAAATTTGGTTTAAGACCTAGAACCTAAAGAATACTACCACTATAAAAATCAGTTTGTGCTGAAGAGTTTGTCATTTATACTTCTTTCATAACCCCTATCATTCTAGAGATATGAACATTTGTTTGAAATTTGACAACATAATTTGATATGGTCAAAAGGCTTAGGCTCTGCCCATTGGAAGTTACAGTGCAAACGTCCCGAGCTCCATTGGAGTGAATGAGTTAACATGTTTTTTGTAATTTCCTTGGAGATTTTCTCCCTGGGCATCCACTGAAAATGGGCTTCTACCCAGTCGGACTTTCCTGGTAATCAAATGTCAATC
The DNA here is from genome assembly GCF_019279795.1 of Protopterus annectens. Lineage (NCBI taxonomy): Eukaryota > Metazoa > Chordata > Ceratodontiformes > Protopteridae > Protopterus > Protopterus annectens. Next base: position 1,229,641,365 of record NC_056727.1, on the reverse strand, counting down.
AATCAATAAATAAATAAATAAATAAACTAATGAATTAATTAATTGTTGGAAGGTGTACAATTTTGTTATTACACAAGTTTATTTTAACAATTATTCTTCATCCACCTTGACCCCAAATGCATCAGGTACTGGTTCTGGGTTACTTTGTGTTTTACATTGTCTAACAACATATTAATGTCATTAGCATTAGTCCTTTCATTCTGAAACACCGGTATCACCTCTCCTTTCTGATTTCACTGTGGGCATAAATACTAAATTCCAGTAATTTGTTTTCTTATGGCTTCTGGTAATAGGGTTGCCACCTTTTCACCTGCATAAGCTAGAGCCCTTGTCACTGAAGTAAACAACTCACGAGCTTAATAAAATCCACCAAAGCCAAGTTTGATGCTAAATAGCTACCCTAGCCAAAGACAATCACAAGGCATTTTAGTTATATTTATAATGACAAAAGCACAACGCAGCAATGTGCCGAGCTGATTGTGAGCACTGTTACCTACACTGAAACTGAAGATACAGCTAACCTACTGACTGATAAATTTAACTGTAACTTTACCCACTCTCTCTCATTTGTCTGTCTGTCCCTAGCGATATACTTGAAACAGTGCCACCTCCAGCTGTCACATAAGACCAAGTCCTAAAAGTGCTATAAAAAGCTAAAAATATTGCATTGACGTGTCTTGACCATATCCCCAGATGCACCTTAAATAGCATGAAGTACAATTTAGCCTCATCCCTTACAACACTGTTCAATCTTAACTTCCATACAGGATTTGCATCAAGCAAATGGAGAACAACTACAGTCATTTCCTGAATAAGGGAGGACCCTTCACAGACCCAAGCAATTACAGACCCATATGTTTGAATAGGCTCATATGCAAAGCCGTGGAAAGCCTTATCATGGAATTAATCAATTAGAACAGAGGGAACCTCCAAACACTGGGCCAGTATCAGTTTGGATTAATCAAGGGCAGGTCATGCTTACTCAGCCTGGTGGATTTTTTTGACAAGTTTACCAAAGCAATGGATGAAGGTAAAACATCTCATACCTTGACCTGGCTCAAACCTTTGACACAATTCCCTACTCAGGCAACTAGAAAAGCTAAATAAACTAGGAGTAAAGCCCTATGTCACACACTGGATTGCCATCTGGCTCATAAATAGGATATGCATAAAATAGGAAAGTTACCTCCATAAAGAGGCCTGTCACCAATAGAATCCCCTAGGGTTCTGAGCTGGGACCTCTCCTGTTTGACATCTACTTTTCAGAAGTAAAAGTCAATACCAAAGGGCTCTAGCTGGTTGACTAAGTCTGGAGATGATTGCAAGCTAGGAGCAGTCATTGAATCCTGAAATTACTTAATTATCCTGCAGGATGGTTTGTTTCAAATAAATAACAGGTATCCAAATCATAGTCTGAAACTAAATGCGAAAAAATGCATTATCATATCATTTGGGAAGTCATCACCCCAGGGAACTACCTCAATGACAATACACCCCTAAGAGTTGACCTAGTTCTTCAGAATTTGGAAATTTATGTGGACAGTGACCTAACTTTTGACTAACATGTTTATTGTTGCTAGAAAGCCCTTCTACATTCTGCAGTTTATAAACAAAGGGATTGTGTACAGATCATGGGATGTCATTGTCCCCCTTTATTCAACCCTCATTAGGCCAGTCATTGAATATAATGCCCTCCTTGGCATGTATCTGTCCAGACACATGCAGCAAATGGAATGCTCACACAGATAACTTATTAAAAGAATACAAGGCCTAAACAACATGTCCTGCATGGACCAACTCAAAGCTCTGTAACTATACTCAGTATCCTACAGACTGCTAAGAGGTGACATGTCTGGCATACAAGGCATCCTCTGACTGATTACTGATGGATTTACTGCACAACAGCAAGTCAAATGGCATCAGAAATACTTGGTCTAAGGATCTAAACCTCTTCTGTAACATCAACAGAATGGTTTGGAGGGACAGGTATTTTGCAGGGGATACCACTGCTATGCAACATACTCCACATCCACATAAAACAAAGTTCATCCCTGTCCATATTCAAGTGCAAGTTAGCTCTATGGATGGGAAACAGAAAATTTATCCCAGGACTGTCCCCATACTACTATTGGAGAGAGGCAGCTCCTAAATGCTTTATCCGATGAATAGGTCCCTTTAAATTACCTCTGACAATGATCCCAGTTATACTCATTAGGAGTAATATATAATTATCGACCATGGGATGGGTAAGGCCAATCTATAACCAAATGGGATGGGTTATTTCATGCACAAAAAGAGTAATTGTCTATGTTTGACATGGCCTGCAGGGACAGCTAACCTAGTGCTTACTTATGATTATGACTCTATGAACCTAAAGGGATATGCTCTACTGCAATATGAAATTTTGCACCAGAAACCACTCCCTCAACCAGTACAAAAATATTTTCATTTTATTAGAAAAACAGAGTATCTTACAAAGATTAGTTATTTCTTTTCTTGATATCATACTAAAGTAATTGAATTATGTTGTCATAGTTTTCAGTGTTATTTATAGGAAAGCTAGGGAAAATAATCTAAATCAGCTATTCCCAACCCAGGGTACGCATACCCACAGGGTACGTGCTTGGTCAGTTAAGGGTACACAGGAAAAAAATTAGCAATGGCAGAAAAGTTTTTTTAATATCAAAAAAATCCCGGGTTAGGCACTTTCACTATCATAGGACTTACTTCCCTCAAGTGGGAAGTCTGTCCTATGATAGTGAAAGTGGCAATGTATTCCCATATTTACTGATTAGATTAGGAAGAAGAAGGCTGTGTGTCTGTGCTGTGGTCCTGTAGCACATGTGGGAACTATGTGTAATAGAAGGGTTTGCAGGTGGTAAGTAGACTACTGATACTTTTGTGGGTTTGGTCAGAATTAGTTTTTTTTTTAAGGTAATAGCTTTTGAGAAGGCAGAATAAGGTTAAAGGAGATGGGTGAGTGAGGAGATAGAACAGGGGGTATTAACTTATAACTTGGTCCATTGGGAGTGTTTATCTGATCAAAGATTTTTGGCCAGATGGGTTCATGTTCTTGCTGTTATTTCTTGTAGTGTCGCTCTTGTGAGAACTTTTTTATTGAAGTCACCAAGAATTACTAGAGGTTTTGAGGATGATGTACATTAATTATTTGTTTTAGCAAAGCATCCAGTTTAATGTAAAATAAAATCCCATATTAGGCATTCACTATCACAGGACTTACTTCCCATGCACGGTAAGTCTGTCCTATGATAGTGAAAGTGTCAATGTATTCCCATATTTACTGTGAAGATTAAGAAGAAGAAGGTTGTGTATCTGTGCTGTGGTCCTGTAGCACACATGGTAACTGTGTGTGATAGAAAAGTTTGCAGGTAGGCAATTGATACGTTTGTGGTTTTGGCCAGAATGAGTTTTACTTTTCCATGTTCTTGCTGTTGTTTCCAGTAGTGTCAGTCTTGTGCGAACTTTTTTTATTGAAGTCACCAAGAATTACTAGAGGTTTTGAGGATGGTGTACATTAATTATTTGTTTCAGCAAAGCATCCAGTTTGTTTTTGTTTGAGGGGGTAAGAAGATATTCAATGGCAGCCTAAAGTTTCTGTTCAATTCCATTTCTTTTACTCTCTCTATTCTGTTGCCTAACTAACCAGTTTTTTACATGTACTGCTCAGCTCAAGACTCTCTTAATTCTGCCTTGCATTGTTCACAAACCTTTAGTGTGGTGACGTGTTGGATAATGTTGTGTAAATCCTAAGAGTGCCACAACTAAAGCTCCCTTATGACATAATTGTAATTTCATAAAATCCAGTCAGAAAAGTCTCCTACTTTTGTTAGGCATGACCATCTTGGTACATCTCCATGTTATGTGACTTAGGGCCTTTTTGATAATTTAAAAAATCTTTTGGTCTCATAAACTTGGAAAGCTGAATAACAGACCATGTGTTAGCATGCATTTTTCTGAAGGGTATGAAGTCTGAAACTAAAATACCTGTCATTATTTATTGACTTCAATCCCCGGTGATTTGCCAGAAAAACACAAATGTTATGAGGAACATAACAAAAATATGAGGCAAAAATCTAGATATTCTGCAGAAATCAGGACTGTTGATAGGTATGCTTCCATACAAGAGCTCAATAGTTTCCAGCTTCTGACTTGCTTCTAGGCTTCTGAGAGAAAATCACAACTGCCGTCTCCTGTTTTTCAGGAACCTTTCCCTCCTGCCATGTTTTTTTTAATGTCTTATTATGGTACTGCAAATTCTGTCCTCATTTCTTGACAAATTGTAGAACAGCAATAGGCATTTTTTTAGCTAAAAGGTCAAAGAAATATATTTACACTTGTAAAATATTCATATGTAGGAAACAATTAAGGATTAATGTTTTGTTCTCCATGTAGCTATTGGTTCAGTAAAATGAAAAACAAACTAAATACCAATAGACTCACATAAGTTCCTCTGTGCAGGAGCATTGAATTTTGATTTGCTTTATGCTTGGCTAATTTTGTTAATTATTTGTGCGTTGGTGTAGGATCGCTGCTTTTAGAATCTACACTTAACGCCTTTGCTTCTAGGAACTGCTCGGAATAATGTCTTGACATTTTCACGTGCAAGTTCCACTGGGCTGAATTTTGCTTTGCTTATTGTGAATTGTTTGTGCTTTCCTGTAATATTGCTGTTTTTTTGAAGTGGAAATTATGATTCCCAAGACCCTACCTGGTGGGGGGGGGGGGGGGTAGCACATTCCTATTGTCCAAGTGTTTGACTTCTGCATGGCATTTGATTCAGCCAGTGATGTAATGGTAATCATTTTGAAATGTTGGGATTCACTAATCGGTAAATAAACACTGAGGCTGAAAGATTGTACTTGTATATACTATGTCCGAGGTGCCATAAAGATCTGTACAGAATTGGTGATTACATTGAAATCCTCATCAGCATTCTGCAAAGATTCTTGAGTTTCTAAATAAACTATTGGGAATTGCTGATATTAAATGAGAAAACGGGAAAGGACTTGGGGAGGAGCACATCAGTTTAACTGTGATCATGGAGATTATTTACAAACTTGTCTCAGCACTAGTTGTAGTAGTAGGCTAAGTGACATTTTCTGTTAGAAATGTGGGGTGGAGATTGCAGTACTGCTTGTGCTTGTGTTTGGTGTGGGATTGAGAGTGTTTGGTCACGGCAGGACGTCTTTACTAGAATTCCTGTAATTACCTCTCAAGTGTACCTCATTATGGAGGAATGTTCCTCATTTTGGATCTTAAAAGGCTCATGTTCCTCAAAGTTCCACATTGAAAGGATGTGTCATACATTCATTATTATGAAGATTTTTAACAGATATCAATGGTAAATAGTACTGAATCATATTAATTCATAAAAAGAAGTATAAAATACTACATTTAAGCATACTGTGAGCTTCCTAGTTGAAGTTGTTAGTAAGTCATTATTACATGTTCCACATTATAAGAGTTGGTGTTCCTCATTTTGGAGATGGAAGGTTGAGAGCTATGCCTGTAAAAAGTAAGAACTTGGCAGAAACATTGACATAGCACTTATGTGAGAGATGTTGCGGGAAAGAAAACTAGCCCTTAGCTGATCCATGGAGACCAAGTGAATTAACTTCTTGGAAGGCAACTAATTTATAATGTGTATCGACCTGGATGTCGTTGGTATTTATTGTAGGACCGTTCTTTTGCTTTTTTTTTGTGATAGCAGGTTCCAGAAAAATCATATGACCTAATAATTTGTAGGGAGTTACTCTTTAATTTCTTTTTTATGTGTGGTCTTTCCCTTGCAAGTGATAAGAGGGCTAAGGAAGATTTGATAGGTGCTAAGTAATGCTCTATCTGTCCTCCTTTTTATTATTATTGTAGACCTGTTGGATTCTGCTTTTCACTTGGTATGTGGAGATTGATGGGTCCTTTCCAGACTTGATTTGTAGTACTTGCTAAGATACACTTGTTGCTTGGGTTAGAAATTTAATATATATATATATATATATATATATATATATATATATATTACTAATTAAAGTATTTTAATAAACTTTTCATTGGCCAGAGACATGTTTAATTTAATTTTTTTAAAATAATGGTGGAATGTTGAATGCCTTTTGGGTGAACATACACATGATCATCAGGGAGGCCAAAGCTGAAAAGCAGGTTTGCCAGAATGCAAAATAGAAGTTTAGGTTAAAAGTCCAATATTGACTGTCAAGTATATTGTAAATATGTTTTTTTGTAACTTATGAGGTGCTACTGGATTGTGTGTGTATGTGTGCGTGTGTGCGTGTGTGCGTGTGTGTGTGTGTGTGTGTGTGTGTGTGTGTGTGTGTGTGTGTGTGTGTGTGTGTGTGTGTGTTTGTGTCTGTCAGGTCTGTCAGCCTCAGAAGGTGTTACCAGGGTTCAAAGTTATACATTTACTTTCCAAATATGTCAAAGTTAACTATGGCCTAGGAAACTGTTTTTCAAATGTGTAATTTTGGTCCAAGAGAGAAACAATGGAAGAAAATAAACTCTACATTGCTCTAAGTTCGTGAAGCTGCCTAGTTTAATTAAGATGGAGAAGCAACTGGGATTTAAAAAAAGTGCAAGTCATGTCGTTAAACGTTAGTCTGAGATGGTACACATTTTAAAGTGGAATTCAGTATTTTGCCTATGCTCTTGGCACTGATAATGTAACATAGGCAATTTATTCTTGAAGGGTAGAATGCACTGAATTTGTAGATTAAACACTCACATATAAAGTTGTTTGCCACCACTAAGATTGTGCAAATTGATTGATTTGAAAATCGCACAAAGTTAAACTTAATCCTCCACTAGCCAGATGCATTTTCTTTGAATGATGGTTTCAATGCTGATTCAGTGAATGTGAGTTTCAAAGACAGAGAAGTTTTAATACTAAGCCTGTTTTCATTGTGAGAATATATGGATTTGTTTAGCAAATGTCTATCAGTGCTTGTGCTATAAAATTAGAAGTAAAAGTTTTAAATTAAATCCAAATATCTGTAATCATTGTAGAAGAAAACAGTGCACAGTGACAGTTTTGAACATTGTTTATGGCAAATGTGGGAAAAGGGGTAGAAATGGTGAAACAGCCAAGTAATGGTTCACTGCAATGGCTGTTGGGGGGGAGATTACATGCATTTTGCCTTCATGTACAACTCCAGAATTTTTGACATGACAAGTTGTGAACCCTAGTTTTTCCTGATCTTGTTAATGTACAGTAATTTTTATCATTATTGAAATTTAATATTAAAATTAATTTCTTAATTCATTTATTAGTAGATATTTTGATATGAATAAGTGGCTGAAATGTGGCACAAGAAAACAGCTGAAGCATGATATGGGAAGTGATCAAAGTACTTCTCAAGACATGTCCAACATTTTGGTGCAAAACACTAACCAGGCACAGTCCTTAGTTTCTCAAAGAGGTAAAAAGAGAAAGTACTGTGATGAATACATGAAATGTGGATTTTCGTACGTGGGAGATGACTATCCTGAACCCCAATGTGTGGTGTGTGGGAAAGTGCTATCAAATGGCAGTATGAAACCTTCCGTACTTTTACGATATTTACAAATGAGACATGTTAACTATAAAAACAAGGAATATAGTTTTTTCAAACGCTTAGCAGAAAATAACAAAATATTGAATTTGACATCGTACATCCTGTCAGGTAACAAAGATTATGAAAACACAGTTGAAGCTAGTTACTACATTAGTTACCATATAGCTAAATGTGGTAAACATCATACTATAGTTGAGAATCTAATATCTCCCTGTATAACATATGCCATTCAATGTATGCTTGAAGAACATGTGCAGAAAATGAACACCATCACTCTTTCAAACAATACACTATCTCAAAGAATTGAAGATATGTCTGATGATGTTGAAATGATAGGTGGAATTAAAAGCAGTAAATTGTCGCTGATGGTGCCAAGTCTATGTCAGGGATTTACTCTGGTCTTCGTGGTCTTGTCAAGAAGGTAGCTCTCAATATAAGTTGGAGCCATTGCTGCATCCACAGACAAAGTCTGGCATGTAAGAACCTCCCTGGTGAATTTTTGATGAAGCTGTGAAAGTGGTGAATTTTATAAAGTCAAAGTCCATAAACTCAAGAATTTTCAAAGCTCCATGTAAAGAGATGATGAGTCCTCACTCTACTCTGCTCCTTCACACAGAAGTAAGGTGGCTTTTTTGTGGTAAAGTACTTACTGGGCTGTTTGAACCTAGACACGATGTCCAGGTATTTTTTGAAGACCATCCTTTCCTATTTGCTTTCAAGTTACATGACTGTAATTGGCTTCAAGCACTTGTATAAACAAATTAAATCTGACACTTCAGAATAGCTCAATAATGATCTTCGATGTCTCAGACAAAATTTAATCTATGATTAAAAAAATAGATTTTTGGAAGTCATGTCTTGAAAATGGCCCATCTGAGGTATTTGAAACTCTGCATAATTTCTTATCTGAAAACAAGCTTCATCTCTCCAGGGAAATAAGTGAGGAAATAACTGAACACTTGAATGGGCTGAAATTGGTGTTTGAGAAGTGCTTGAAGAAGAAAACTGTTGGATTTCAAATCCTTTTGAAGAACAGTACATACGGGCAGCTAAATTATCAGTCAAGGAGAAAGAGAAGTTCATTGAACTTTCAACTGACAGTACTTTAAAAGCCAAATTCAAAAGACAATTTCTTATTAACTGTTGGGCAAACATCAGCAGAGAATATGAGCAGCTTTCTGACAAAGCCCTTAAGTTTCTTATAGGTTCATAGGCTCATAGGTAGGTACTAGGCTATCTGCCCTAGGGCATTTATAAGCCTAGCCAGAATGTTGGCTTTCGCCTCCCTTTTTGATTAGATTCCTGAGCCTCTGTCCAGCAGGGCCATAGAAGTGATTACAGGAGTAAATTTACGATTACCCATCCACTCATCAAGATTTCTTTTAAAGAGGGTCAGCAAGGGGCTCTGTCTAACACGGACTGGGATTCTATTCCAGAGCAAGGGAAGCCTTTGGGATATGAATCTATCCCTCCAGCATGTCCTGTTTATTGTTGTGCTAAGGTTTAAATCCTTGGAGCGTGTAGTTCTAATGGAATTGGTTTTCTTGAGGTGGAGCATGTCCTACAGTTCCGGGTTAGACATGGCCTTGAATGTCAGGCAGAGGTCACCGCTGAGTAGGTGGTAAGCAACTGAGTAGAGTTGGAGCTTCTTTAGTCAAACTGCATGGGGCATCTGTTTGAGGCCCACGATCCTCTTGGTGAGGTATTTTTGAGGTCTCTCCAGTTGTTGCAGGTGTCGGGTAAGGTACATCCCAAATGGGGCATTGTAATCAATTATGGGCCTGATGAGCGATGAGTAGAGGGGCACAATGACCTCTACTGATCTAGATGTGAACCCTTTTGTGATTATGTGAGCTATATAGAAGGTTTTTCTAACCACTTTGGCAATGTGATTGTCAAAGGAGAGGCTACTATCTACTTGGGTCCCCAGATCCCTAATTACTTCTTCGGTACTTAGTGGATTACCTCCTATGTGTAGTTTGTGGGCACTTTGTTTTTACCAAAGGGGATATCTATGTACTTTTTGGCATTTAGCTTGAGGCCATGGTTCTGACACCAGATATCCGTCTTCGTAAGGCCCTTCTGGCGGATGCTTGTGTCAGCTGGAGAGTCTATTATGACTCCCAGATTGCAATCATCTGCGAACTTGGTAAGCCACAGTCCTCCTGTGTTTGCCTGTACCTCAGAGAAGTAAATACCAAACAAGAGGGGTCCCAGGACTGAGCCCTGTGGGATGCCACTTGTAACTGGTTTAGAGTCGGACATGGCACCAGCGATTCTGACCATGTGAGTTCTATCCCTGAGCCAGTTTGCAACCCATCTTGTGACATATGGGTTAATATTTAAGCTAGTAAGCTTATTTAAGATGCCCGAGTGGGGTATTGTGTCGAAGGCCTTTGCGAGGTCCAGGTAGGCTGTGTGGACTACCTTTCCCTCATCTATGGCTTTGGTAACTGTTTCAAAGAAGTCAACTAGGTTTAAGAGGCAAGATCTGCCTTTAACAAAGCCAGATTGGGTAGGGTCCAGTGTTTGGAGGTTCCCAATGTCTTTGTTTATGAGATCCATGATGATGCACTCCATAGCCTTGCAGACCAGGCTAGTCAGGCTTATAGGGCAATAGTTCCCAGGATCCGTTGTGGCACCACCTTTGTGAAGCGGGATCACTGTTGCTGTATGCCATTCTTTGCGTACATAATCTGTGGTAAGGCTGAGTTGGAACAGTGAATTTATGTGAGGGTTTAGTTAATTTTGGAGCTCATGTAAGACACAGCCCGGGATACCATCCGGTCCCATTGATGCTGTGTTTTTTACTTTGGAGAGGGCTGCTTTCACCTGTGTGTCTGTGATGTCAGGGGGATTGCATTCTTCTGGGATAGACACTGGTTCTTTTGAGGGGGAAGGGGGGGTAAAGTTTGCACTGAACCTGTCCGCCAGGATGTTGGCAATGTCAGTGGGTTCAGTGTATTTTGTGCCATTTTGCAACAGCTCAGAGCATATTTGAGAGTTGCCACCCAGATTCTTGACGTAGCTAAAGAACACCTTGTGATTATCTTTAGAGTCTTTGGTGATTTTTCTTTCAAAGCTAGCCTTTGATGATTTTATGAGGGGATCAAAGTTTCTTACAAGTACTGATCAGGGATGTCTTCCCTTTTTGGGATTTTGCCTTTTCATGTAATAGTTTCCTCCTTCTGTTGTATAGCTTATTTATGGCCAGGGTCCACCAGATTGGTCTCCTGTTTTTGGTTCATAGGTTCATAGGTTCATACTAGGCTATCTGCCCTAGGGCATTTATAAGCCTAGCCAGAGTGTGCTTGGCTTTCGCCACCCATTTTAAATTAATTTTGCTATGCCCTTTCTCGAGGTTAGTATACTGTGCCTCTGTCTAACAGTGACACAGAAGTGATACCTGGGGTAAACCTACGATCCCCCATCCACTCATCAAGATTCGTCTTAAAAAGAGACAATGAGGGACTCTGCCTAACCTGGACTGGGATTTTATTCCAGAGTGAAGGGAGCCTCTGGGTTATGAATCTGTCCCTCCAGCATGTCCTATTTATTTCAGTGCTGTGGTTCAAGTCTCTTGAGTGCATAGCTCGATGGGATTTGGATTTTCTGAGGTGCAGCATGTCCATTAATTCTGGGTTGGACATGGCTTTATACGTCAGGCACAGATCGCCTCTGAGCAGGTGGTATGCCACTGAGTAGAGCTGGAGTTTCCTTAACCAGACAGCATATGGCATCTGTTTGAGCCCTTTGATCCTCTTTGTCGGGTACTTTTGGGGTCTTTCCAGTTGCTGCAGGTGTCTGGTAAGGTACATCCCAAAAGGGGCATTGTACTCAATTATGGGCCTGATGAGGGATGAGTAAAGAGGCACGATGACCTCCCCTGATCTAGATGTGAATCCCTTCATGATTAGGTGGGCTATATAAAATGTTTTTCTAACCACTTTGGCCACGTGGTTGTCAAATGAGAGATTGCTATCAACTTGGGTCCCCAGGTTCCTAATTACTTCTTCCGTACTTAATGGATTACCACCTATGTGGTAATTTGTGGGCACTTTGTTTTTGCCAAAGGGGATGACTATACACTTTTTGGCGTTTAGCTTGAGGCCATGGCTCTGGCACCAGTTGTCTGTTTCTATGAGGCCATTTTGGAGGATGCTTGTGTCGGCTGGAGAGTCGATTATGGCACCCAGTTTGCAGTCATCTGTGAACTTGGCCAGCCACAGTCCTTCCGTGTTGGCCTGTACCTCCGAGAAATATATACTGAACAAGAGAGGTCCCAGGACTGAGCCTTGTGGGATGCCACTTGTAACTGGTTTGGAGTCTGACATGGCTCCAGCAATTCTAACCATGTGGGTTCTGTCCTTGAGCCAGTTTGCAACCCATCTAGTAACATAGGGGTTTATATTTAAGCTGGTGAGCTTATCTATAGTGCCTGAGTGGGGTATTGTATCGAAGGCTTTTGTGAGGTCCAGGTAGGCTGTGTGGACCACCTTCCCCTCGTCAATGGCCTTGGTGACTGTTTCAAAGAAATCGACCAGGTTTAAGAGGCAGGATCTGCCCTTAACAAAGCCAAACTGAGTAGGATCCAGTGTCTGTAGGTCCCCATTATCTTTATTTATGAGGTCCATGATGATCCTTTCCATAGCTTTCCAGACCAAGCTAGTCAGGCTTATGGGGTGATAGTTTCCAGGATCCGTTGAGGCACTACCTTTGTGGAGAGGGACCACTGTTGCTGTACGCCACTCTTTGGGTACATATCCTGTGGTAAGGCTGAGATTGTACAGTAGTTTTATGTTTGGGTTTAGCTCTTCTTGGAGTTCATGTAGGATGCAGCCCGGGACACCGTCTGGTCCCATTGATGCTGTGTTTTTTGCTTTGGAGAGGGCGGCTCTTACCTAAGCATCTGAGATGTCAGGGGGGCAGCACTCTGCTGGGATAGATATTTGCCCTTTTTTATGGGAGGGGGGGTTTGCGCTGAACCTGTCAGCTAGGATGTTGGCAATGTCTGTGGGTTTGGTGTATTTTTTGTCATTTTGGACTAATTCTGAGCATATCTGGGAATTCCCACCCAGGTTCCTAACATAACTAAAGAAAGCCTTATGATTATCCTTAGTGTCCTGTGCAATTTTTCTCTCAAAGCTGGCCTTAGACGATTTTATGAGTGCCTGTAGTTTTTTGCTAACACTGATCAGAGATGCCTTCCCTTTTTGGGATTTTGCTCTATCATGTAGTAGCTTCCTCTTTCTATTGTATAGTTTGTTTATGGCTGGGGTCCACCAGACAGGACGTCTGCCTTTGGAGGATTGGGTCTTGGTTTTATTTGGGATTGCATGATTCATGCATTCCTGAAGGTGTTCATAGAATGCATTTATATAGGATTCTGCGGTCTGGGCCATATTTTCCACAGGCCCGGGGGCTTTCAAGGATTCCACCTCGGTTTTGAGGAGTGTGAAATTTGCTTTAGAGAAGTTTTTCACTGTGGTTTTCTGGGCAGGGGGTGGGGTCGGGATGTGAATATCCAGTGAGATTAGTTTATGGTCTGATCTTACCAGTGAGGGATACACTTCTGGTCTGGAGCATAGAGTCCCCATGTTGGTGATGATCAGGTCCAGTATGTTTTCCCCTCTTGTGGGAGTGGTAACAAGTTGTTCCATAGCATTTGAGTTTATAAATTCTAAGAACCTTTGAGCTAGGGTGTTGGAGTAATGCTCCCAGTCTATGTTTGGGTAGTTGAAGTCGCCCAATATAATGGTGTTTGGAGAGACCTTCATATTTTCCAGTGTTCTCAGGAAGGCCGAGTGGGGTTTCTGGGTTTGGGAGGGTGGTCTGTAGCAGGCTATAAACTGGAAGGCAGTTTTACCCACTGTTAGTTGCACATGGATAGTCTCTGATGCTTCATGCTGTGCCACCAACCTGGAGGTGTGGGTATCTTTGACGAATATTGATACTCCCCCTCCTTTTGTGGTTCTGTCCAAGTTTTGGGGCCGAAAAGCATGGTATGAGGTATAACCTGGTAGTGCTGGGGTGCTCTCGGGAGCCTTGAACCAGGTTTCTGTTACTGCACAGATATCGATGTTCTCCATGCTAAGGAGAGTTTTGAGTGCGTGCATCTTGAGGTTTAGATTCTGGCATTGAGTAGCATTACTCTTAGTTTCTTATCCCTTGTGATACCTATGGAGGTGGTTTTGTCTTTTGAGCCTTGCCTAAAAAAGGCACTATGGGGGTAGCAAGAGCCTTTGCCAATATCCAAAAGCCCAGGGGTGACAGGTGCAAGCCGTCCCTAGCGAAGCATCGTGGCTTGTCGAGCATGTCATCCCAGGCTGACAGGCATTGGATCCCCTTTGAATGACACCAATACTTAAGCCAGTTGTTGAAATTAATCATCTTGTCTTCATATTGTGGCATCATTCTTGGTGAGGGTAAGATGCTACTCAAGGTCAGGGTCATACCGGCCTGGGCTACATGCTCAGAGAGCTCATCTATGTCTATTTTCATGTAGTCCAGGGAGGTACGTCTCAGGTCATTCACACCAGCATGGACAATGACTGAGTCATATTTGTACTTGCCTTGGAGTGACCTGAGTGCTTGTGTTATGTGGCGGATCCTAGCGCCCGACAGGCAGCTCACCGTGACCTTCTCCTTGTCCAGCCTGGTGAGCAGGAAGTCAATGTGCCTGACGATAGAGTCACCTATTACAAGTGTATCAGGTGTGTTGTTTAGCCTTAAGGGCTGTGACTGTTCGGCACAATGGCTTTGTGAGCTATGTGTTGCACGTGTTTTGTTTTGGGGTAGCGGTTGCTTGGGTGTCTGCTTTGGAGGTCTCTGCTGCTTAGGCAGATTTTTATTTAGAGCCTCTGAGTATGTTTTTGTGTGTTTATGCGTTGGAGGAGTGAGTCTTGGTTTTACTTGGGATGGCACAATCCATGCATTCCTGTAGGTGCACATAGAGTGCAATTGTAAAGGATTCTGCGGTTTGGGTAGCATTTTCCATATGCCCGGGGGGTTTGAAACTTTCCATCTTGGTTATGAGAAGTGTGAAGTTTGCTTTTGAGAAATTTTTCACCGTGGTTTCCTTGGCTGCGGGTGGGGTCAGGATGTGGATGTCCATTGTGATTAGTTTATGGGTTTCCTTGGCTGGGGGTGGGGTCAGGATATGGATGTCCATTGTGATTAGTTTATGGTCTGATCTTACCAATGAAGGGTTTACCTCTGGTATGGAACATTTAGCCCCCATGTTGGTGATGACTAAGTCCGATATGTTGTCCCTTCTTGTGGGAGTGGTGACAAGTTGTTCCAAGTCATTTGAGTTTATAAACTCAAGGAACCATTGGGCAAAAGAGTTGGGTCTTGAGTAGTTTTCCCAGTCAATGTTTGGGTAGTTGAAGTCTCCCAATATCATGGTGTTTGGTGAGACCTTCATATGTTCCAATGTTCTCAGGAATGTCCTGAGTCAGAGTGGGTGATCTGTAGCAGGCTATAAACTGAAAAGCAGTTTTACCTACTGTTAGTTGCACATGGATGCCTCATACAGTGCCACTAACCTGGCAAGTACAGAACTGGTGGAGAGAGCGTTTTCTTCTTATATCTTTATTAAAAACAAATATCGTAATAAGCTGAATACAGTTCCAGATTTACAATTACACCTTTCACCAGTTGAACCCAATTTAAAAAAACTATGTGCTTCAAAACAAGTACATGGATTGTACTAAATATATGTGTAAGTTAAAGTATTTTAATAAATATTTGTTTGTGTAGTTTGAAATGTTTACTACATTTGAAATGTTTAATTTTATGATAACTTTATAACTTATTTATATTTATCTTTTGAGTTTTGGAAATTAAAAAAAAAATATATATATATATATATATATATATATATATATATATATATATATATATGTGTGTGTGTGTGTGTGTGTGTGTGTGTATGTGTGTGTGCACTCTTTGTTCACTTTAATAGATTTTTTTTATTATTTATTAGTTACAACACATACATTGGATATAAAAGCAACTATTATAAATTACAAAAATATGACGGGTACAATTTTAGGGGAATGGACTGCCAAGGGGTATGCAAGTCAAAAAAGGTTGGGAACCGCTGAGCTAAATAGTGGGACACTTGTCATTTTTTATTTTTGGGGCAGAGGTGCCCAAATCAGGACTGTTCTAGTTCACATTTTGCTTGTCCTTTACCACAAAGCTTCCACCCTGGATTTTTTGTGAATGGTGTTTGCAGAACTTAAAACATTGATTCATATGAGGTCTCGCTAAATCAGTAGGTAATATGACAAGTTTTTATGTGTTCTTCTGGTGATATTATTCCCTGCACTACATAATATGCATTCTTTTTTGTCTTTTCAGGTTGATTATCCACCATATGGTACAGCAACCTACGGCTATCAGAATCCCACCCAACATTTTGTACTTCACCCCCCATTGTTGTTCTCCTCCAGAATTTTATCACATTGCATCTCTCTGCAGTAAATTTAAGGTGCTACACTTTTTTAAAAAAAAATGTGGGCCCCTGTTCTCCTTTACATCAATAAAGTTACCATCAACTATCAGTGGTTTGTTGCCCCAACCCTATCCTAGGACACCAGTAAAGGGAGGCAAGAGCCAGGAGTCAAAGCTGTCATCCAGCATGGGTGGAATATTTTTTTTAATTATCATAGCCTGTTTATTTGATAGAACCCTGAAATGACACAAGCTGGAACAACCAGTAAAGCAGAAACGGAACCTCTGCACCGATATAAAGAGTCTTTTAGAAGTCTTTTAGAAGTCTTTTTTAAAAGTTTTAAATTTTATTCTCCAAAGCAACTTTCACACTGGTAACAATAAAATGAAACACAAATAAACGTGAACGAGCATGCTTTTGTTCTACTTAGTAGTTGAACTTCCTCAGACAAAAACTTTGGTCCGTGCTCTTTTAAATACATACATTGGTAATTACTATAATTAACCACCAATAATGTTTTAAAGTGCTAGTGCTCTCAATATAATATCATAACTACAAGTTTATCACAATGTTATTTAAAAACAAGTCATACTAAAATTATAAACCACAAGTCATAGAAAGTCATGAAAAAAATCATACAAAAAGTCATAAAAAGGTCATAAAACAGATCAAACAAGGTTCTGGCTATTTACATTCACTCAGTGCTTTATGTTTGACTATACAATAAAATTAATTATACAGATACGTATTTAAAGACTAATAATAACTGCAAACCTACTATTTAAAAGGTCCTTCATCTACATACAGAAACTCTATTGGAAATAAATGTTACTTGCATGGATTATATATATTTTATGATATGTTAAAACTATTTTACTCATGGACAGTTCTATATTTATTTCTATCCTCCCTTTAAAATTTTATTTTTACTAACATTTCTTAAAAATCAAGACAAACAATAGCTGCACAAATCAGTCCAGCTTTTAATGTCTTACTACTGTGTTATATAAATGTCCATCTATAAATATTCGATGTACAGAACTAGTTGAAATTGGATGGTGTATTTATTTCTACCATTATCTCATAAGATTTTTGAGCTTTAAGATACATGCTATCGAACATGCTTCATTAATGCCTGGCTTACTACAGGCAGCTAACCGTAGTTGCCAAGCAAGTTCTTTCTTTTCCAATTCCAGTTTTAGAAAATTTTCATTAACAACATTATTGTCTATAGGATACCTATTTATTCCATCAATAATCATAAAAGAAAAGGAGTGACCATGATTGTTATTGACATGTCTAGCTAAAGCATTTTCTTCTTTGGATTTTGTGATTGCGTATAAATGTTCATATATTCTGTCACGCAATCGTCTGTCCGTCTTTCCAATGTAGAAAGACGGACATTTTGTACATTGTGCCAAATAGACTATGCCTTTAGAATTACAAGTGAATGACCCTTTTACATGGTACACTACTGATCTTATTGTAAATGAGTCTGAAGTTAGAATGTATTTACAATATTTACATAACCCACATTTCTTGGTTCCCCCTCCTATTTTTGACTTAACTATTTTTGTTTCCAGTAACTTTTTCATATTTGTGCCTCTGCGGTATGTTATTACAGGGTGAAAATTTAATATTTTAGAGACGGTGTTATCTAATGAAAGGTAACACCAATATTTTCTTACTGTTTTACCTATATCAATTGCTTCCAAGCAATATGTAAATGTGAAAGCAATTGAAAAATTACTGTGCTCCCCTTTATTTGTCAAACTTCTCTCTAAGGTTTTTGTTCCTAGATATTCATGTTCCAAGTTGGTGGAAATCAATTCATCTATGGTTATATTAATACTAGGTTCATTATTGTCCCTACCGTTCTTCAAAATGGGCAAGTAAACACCTAAGTGTCTTTTTCTTTCACTTAGTGAAATATATTGTCCAAGAATGACTTGGGGTAGGCCCTCTTTACAAACATACTATATAGTAGGTCACATTCGTCTTCAAAATCACTTTCTAGTGTAGCCATCCTCGCTGCCCTGACCAGTTGTCCTTTTACAGCTTTTTCTGAAAGAGAGGATGCATACTAGAAAAGTGAAGAAAACTATTAGAATAAGTGGCCTTCCTAAAGATTTTGCTGTAAGCCCACCCTGTCTTTCTTCAATTCTACATCCAAAAACTAATAGAATTTTCTTGAAAAGTATAAGTAAACTTCAAGAAAGGTGTTGTAGAATTTAAAATTCTACAAACTGGTCCGCTTCATTTCTATTACCCTTAAATAAAATGAAGATATCATCCAAGAATCGTTTATAACTACAACACATTTCTTTCCAATAACTACTGAAAATGAAGTTATTTTCCCAATGGGCTAGGACCAAGTTCGCAAAACTAGATCCTACAGGGAGCCCATTGCTACACCAATTTCCTGTACATAAAATTTTTCTTCAAATGACACAAAATTGTTTCTTAAGATGATATCTAATAGTTGTTCAATCAATAGGCAGTCGTTGTTATCAGCTCCTTTTCCCCTGATATGGTCCACTACCCATTCGATTCCTAAACCATGTGGGATACATGAGTATAAGTTTATTATATCAATTGTTAGAAAGTTAATTTTTTTCGTCATATTTGGCAGTTTCCATGTGTTGTAAAAAATCCCATGAATCTTTAAGGATTTGTTGTTCTGCTTTCACATATTCTTTTAACAAGTGATCCACTAATTTGGCACTTGGATAAGTAATAGACTGCCTTGCATCTACCAATGTCCTAAAAGGTGGATTGGTAACAGATTTATGCAATTTGGGTATCCCAAATATCTTTGGGATCCTCGGAGCCAACATAGTTACATAATCATACTGTTCTTTTGTTAGTAACTCATCTGAATATAAGTCGCTCAAAAACATTTTAATTCTCCTAAATGCTTGATTCATTTCATTTCTGCTAACAGGCTTGTAGGTATTACTTTCCAGCAATTCAAGCATAATATTAGAATAATCGTTCTTATACAATACCACCAAGCCACCACCTTTATCAGGGTTCATGAACCTAATAGGTAACTCCCTTAACAGGTTTAATAAAGTTCTTTCTTCCAATGATATATTGTACTGAAAGTTTTTTGAGTTTTTTAAAATTTGCCTAAATTCATTCTCACATAAATGTTTGAACATGTTTAGTGTGTTATTCTGGGGGGGGGTTATACGTACTAATAACTCTCAAGGTGTTCACAATTTCTGAGGGTTCACCAAAGAGCAAATTTAAGTTTAATTTACGAATAAATAATTTAAAATCTACCAGCAACTCTGCTATATCGCATTTTTTGGATGGAACAAAGGTAAGTCCCTTATGTAGATGAAGGACCTTTTAAATAGTAGGTTTGCAGTTATTATTAGTCTTTAAATACGTATCTGTATAATTAATTTTATTGTATAGTCAAACATAAAGCACTGAGTGAATGTAAATAGCCAGAACCTTGTTTGCGATCTGTTTTATGACCTTTTTTATGACTTTTTGTATGATTTTTTTCATGACTTTCTATGACTTGTGGTTTATAATTTTAGTATGACTTGTTTTTAAATAACATTGTGATAAACTTGTAGTTATGATATTATATTGAGAGCACTAGCACTTTAAAACATTATTGGTGGTTAATTATAGTAATTACCAATGTATGTATTTAAAAAGAGCACGGGACCAAAGTTTTTTTGTCTGAGGAAGTTCAACTACTAAGTAGAACGAAAAACGCATGTTGCGTTTCACGTTTATTTGTGTTTCATTTTATTGTTACCAGTGTGAAAGTTGCTTTGGAGAATAAAATTTAAAACTTTTAAAAAAGACTTCTAAAAGACTTCTAAAAGACTCTTTATATCGGTGCAGAGGTTCCGTTTCTGCTTTACTGGTTGTTCCAGCTTGTGTCATTTCTTGGTTTGCTGACTCATTTTTGTGCGACGTTTTGTACTAGCTGGTAACCGGACAGGCGAGATGGAAGATACAACAGAAGGAGGCGATACCTCGCAAGGTAACCTTACACAACTGCTTGAATTGATTAATACTAGGTTGGACCACTTATCGGAGAGGGTCGACGGCGTAACCAGCTCCAGCGGACATCTGGGATCTTCACAAATTGGCGCGAACACATCAACGGTGGATATACAACCATCTGGAAGTAACAACGGTTTGGCTCCACAACAGCGAAACATGAATGGGGCTAATAATGTAAACGCTAATCGTCGGAGCAACCAGAACACGAATAATGGAACTGTTTTTAACATAGGTTCTTGGCTAAACAACGAACTCGATATGGACACATTTCAGGCAAGTAGTGAAGCTACTAACTTGACTGAAGATACTGGTTCATTTT
The DNA here is from genome assembly GCF_019279795.1 of Protopterus annectens. Lineage (NCBI taxonomy): Eukaryota > Metazoa > Chordata > Ceratodontiformes > Protopteridae > Protopterus > Protopterus annectens. The sequence goes on along the minus strand of NC_056727.1, from coordinate 1,229,620,967 downwards.
TGGACAGAATAAAATTGTTTGACTTTAAACTATACAGGACAAAAAAACTGCAACTTGAATTGAACTATTTGAACAAATGTTTAAAAGAACAAATAGTTCCAAAAGGGTTGAGACATTACTCATACCCTGTTGGATTAGTACATGGTTCAGATTTTTTTAATGATTTGACTAGTCTATTTAATAGACATGGTTTAGAAGTAATTCGATGTATGGTGACTCACTATCAAACTAATTTGGATTTATTAATAAAGGAGACCATAGTATTGGAACAAGAAATCAAAAAAGATGTTGAGTTTAACAGAAATGTATTTGAATATGATAGAATTTTGTTGAGTATAACCCAGCAAATGACAAAGTTAAAAAATAATAAAATAAAAAAACTACAAAGAGACTTGAAAGCGTACCAAGAAGGTGTAGCATACCCTAGACCAACAATGGCTCAAAGAGCCCCCAATAAATATAAGGGCCCTACTAAGCAATCCTCTCATAAGGAACAAGGGGGGCAGCAGCCCACTAGTAACCCCTCTAATTTTGTAGATTTCGGGGGCAACTAGATTCTGAATTTGAAATTACTGAGAGTGGTATGTTTGAGGATGAACAAGGTTGTTCAAACAATCATGACAATAACCAACATGAATACCAAGTAGTTCAAAAAAACTACAAACGGGGGAGGGGGACAAACTGGAACACGAACCAAGGACAGGGGTTCAAGAAGTACAACACACGCAGCAACAACAACAACTACAAGTAACAGGAATAAAATTATATGAAATATTGCATAATAGGGAAGATGATTTTTACATTTATAATTTTACTGAATGTAATATAGATCACTTATTGGTGGAGCTATTTGCTAAGGGACTTACCTTTGTTCCATCCAAAAAATGCGATATAGCAGAGTTGCTGGTAGATTTTAAATTATTTATTCGTAAATTAAACTTAAATTTGCTCTTTGGTGAACCCTCAGAAATTGTGAACACCTTGAGAGTTACTAGTACGTATAACCCCCCCCCAGAATAACACACTAAACATGTTCGAACATTTATGTGAGAATGAATTTAGGCAAATTTTAAAAAACTCAAAAAACTTTCAGTACAATATATCATTGGAAGAAAGAACTTTATTAAACCTGTTAAGGGAGTTACCTATTAGGTTCATGAAACCTGATAAAGGTGGTGGCTTGGTGGTATTGTATAAGAACGATTATTCTAATATTATGCTTGAATTGCTGGAAAGTAATACCTACAAGCCTGTTAGCAGAAATGAAATGAATCAAGCATTTAGGAGAATTAAAATGTTTTTGAGCGACTTATATTCAGATGAGTTACTAACAAAAGAACAGTATGATTATGTAACTATGTTGGCTCCGAGGATCCCAAAGATATTTGGGATACCCAAATTGCATAAATCTGTTACCAATCCACCTTTTAGGACATTGGTAGATGCAAGGCAGTCTATTACTTATCCAAGTGCCAAATTAGTGGATCACTTGTTAAAAGAATATGTGAAAGCAGAACAACAAATCCTTAAAGATTCATGGGATTTTTTACAACACATGGAAACTGCCAAATATGACGAAAAAATTAACTTTCTAACAATTGATATAATAAACTTATACTCATGTATCCCACATGGTTTAGGAATCGAATGGGTAGTGGACCATATCAGGGGAAAAGGAACTGATAACAACGACTGCCTATTGATTGAACAACTATTAGATATCATCTTAAGAAACAATTTTGTGTCATTTGAAGAAAAATTTTATGTACAGGAAATTGGTGTAGCAATGGGCTCCCCTGTAGGATCTAGTTTTGCGAACTTGGTCCTAGCCCATTGGGAAAATAACTTCATTTTCAGTAGTTATTGGAAAGAAATGTGTTGTAGTTATAAACGATTCTTGGATGATATCTTCATTTTATTTAAGGGTAATAGAAATGAAGCGGACCAGTTTGTAGAATTTTTAAATTCTACAACACCTTTCTTGAAGTTTACTTATACTTTTCAAGAAAATTCTATTAGTTTTTTGGATGTAGAATTGAAGAAAGACAGGGGTGGGCTTACAGCAAAAATCTTTAGGAAGGCCACTTATTCTAATAGTTTTCTTCACTTTTCTAGTATGCATCCTCTCTTTCAGAAAAAAGCTGTCGTAAAAGGACAACTGGTCAGGGCAGCGAGGATGGCTACACTAGAAAGTGATTTTGAAGACGAATGTGACCTACTATATAGTATGTTTGTAAAGAGGGCCTACCCCAAGTCATTCTTGGACAATATATTTCACGAAGTGAAAGAAAAAAGACACTTAGGTGTTTACTTGCCCATTTTGAAGAACGGTAGGGACAATAATGAACCTAGTATTAATATAACCATAGATGAATTGATTTCCACCAACTTGGAACATGAATATCTAGGAACAAAAACCTTAGAGAGAAGTTTGACAAATAAAGGGGAGCACAGTAATTTTTCAATTGCTTTCACATTTACATATTGCTTGGAAGCAATTGATATAGGTAAAACAGTAAGAAAATATTGGTGTTACCTTTCATTAGATAACACCGTCTCTAAAATATTAAATTTTCACCCTGTAATAACATACCGCAGAGGCACAAATATGAAAAAGTTACTGGAAACAAAAATAGTTAAGTCAAAAATAGGAGGGGGAACCAAGAAATGTGGGTTATGTAAATATTGTAAATACATTCTAACTTCAGACTCATTTACAATAAGATCAGTAGTGTACCATGTAAAAGGGTCATTCACTTGTAATTCTAAAGGCATAGTCTATTTGGCACAATGTACAAAATGTCCGTCTTTCTACATTGGAAAGACGGACAGACGATGTGACAGAATATATGAACATTTATACGCAATCACAAAATCCAAAGAAGAAAATGCTTTAGCTAGACATGTCAATAACAATCATGGTCACTCCTTTTCTTTTATGATTATTGATGGAATAAATAGGTATCCTATAGACAATAATGTTGTTAATGAAAATTTTCTAAAACTGGAATTGGAAAAGAAAGAACTTGCTTGGCAACTACGGTTAGCTGCCTGTAGTAAGCCAGGCATTAATGAAGCATGTTCGATAGCATGTATCTTAAAGCTCAAAAATCTTATGAGATAATGGTAGAAATAAATACACCATCCAATTTCAACTAGTTCTGTACATCGAATATTTATAGATGGACATTTATATAACACAGTAGTAAGACATTAAAAGCTGGACTGATTTGTGCAGCTATTGTTTGTCTTGATTTTTAAGAAATGTTAGTAAAAATAAAATTTTAAAGGGAGGATAGAAATAAATATAGAACTGTCCATGAGTAAAATAGTTTTTAACATATCATAAAATATATATAATCCATGCAAGTAACATTTATTTCCAATAGAGTTTCTGTATGTAGATGAAGGACCTTTTAAATAGTAGGTTTGCAGTTATTATTAGTCTTTAAATACGTATCTGTATAATTAATTTTATTGTATAGTCAAACATAAAGCACTGAGTGAATGTAAATAGCCAGAACCTTGTTTGCGATCTGTTTTATGACCTTTTTTATGACTTTTTGTATGATTTTTTTCATGACTTTCTATGACTTGTGGTTTATAATTTTAGTATGACTTGTTTTTAAATAACATTGTGATAAACTTGTAGTTATGATATTATATTGAGAGCACTAGCACTTTAAAACATTATTGGTGGTTAATTATAGTAATTACCAATGTATGTATTTAAAAAGAGCACGGGACCAAAGTTTTTTTGTCTGAGGAAGTTCAACTACTAAGTAGAACGAAAAACGCATGCTGCGTTTCACGTTTATTTGTGTTTCATTTTATTGTTACCAGTGTGAAAGTTGCTTTGGAGAATAAAATTTAAAACTTTTAAAAAAGACTTCTAAAAGACTTCTAAAAGACTCTTTATATCGGTGCAGAGGTTCCGTTTCTGCTTTACTGGTTGTTCCAGCTTGTGTCATTTCTTGGTTTGCTGACTCATTTTTGTGCGATATTTGATAGAACCCTGACAGACTTGTTCAATCCTATATTCCTAGTGTAACAACTGCAATCCTAGATCTCCTTTCAAGTGGTATTTTGTGGTGGGACTCTGCCAGTTCTCCTCCTTGGATGAACAAGGCAGTCTTTGCAACTCTCCCTGATCCTCCCTTGGTCTACTCCTCCTGTGCTAAGCCAAACAAAACAAGGTCATCTAGGGATCCTCCCTTGGTCTACACCTCATGTGCTATGCCAATCAAACCAAGGTAATCTAGAGCACAGCCAGAGTAAAACATCTAAGTTTGGGACCTAGCTAAGCTGTCATAAATTTAACCATTCCCTCAGCAACTTTACCAAATTACTTCTTGTTTTTTCTTTCCCACATTATCACCCCCTTTTTCTTCTTTTTTCACTATACTATTACCTACACTGCCTATTCAGCCTTTTACACAACTGTATTTTACCCATGCTGCAATCTTGCAATCCATTTCAAAGCAGGATATCAAATGTTTTGCTAAAATCTGGGCAATGACACAAAAATGATATGACTGAGACAAAGGCATACAGGAACTCAGATATGTACAGTTCAATCAAAATGCCAGAACTAAGTTCATTTAGCCTTAAAATGTAATAGCACACACACACACACACACGCACGCACACACGCACACACACACACACACACACACACACACACACACACACACACGCACACACACACACACACACCCTAGAATGTCACTCAGAATCTCATTAAATATAAGGCAGCTGAAGCACATTGGTTTGTGCTATTATAAAATGTTCTATATTGTGCAGATCCCTTTCATGCTGAACATTTGTATCTTGGAATACTTTTCAAAAATCAAAACCAAAACAAGCTTTGTAAAGAACATTTTATTTAAAGATATACAGAGAATATTGGTTGTGCTGAAATACTATTAAACCTATAGAGATCCAAATGATAAGACTGTGCCCACATGGTGTAAAGTTCAGTTTATGGTTCATAGGTAAGTACCGCGCAATCAGTTTGCAAACCATTACAAGCCTAGGCAATAATTTTCCACTGCCAATCTAATTCTCTAGGTTTACCTTGAAGGTGGTAAGGGTGTTACTGTGTTCTAGAGGTGAGAGATATATTGGGATATGAACCTATCATGTCATAGGTTAGTACTAGGCTAACTGCCATTGTAAGCCTAGACAATTATCCCTTGTGAGACTCAAACCCTGCACCTTGTGTTTGTAAGGCAAACACCTTAACCATTAGGCCACCCTAGGTGTTATTTATCTATTGATGAATTTTTAGTTCCGTTAACTAGGTATTTGAAGACCCATTTGTCTTGCAAAGGAGCAGGAGGTTAAAAGGGCTGGATTGTTTATGGCTCAAAAGGCTAAACACAAATTCCCTACATAGGAGTCTATAAGAAACTGAGTATAGGGGGCTGTCAGTCTACCCTGATAACTAAGATTCTTGAGGCCACTGATGTTTTTAGTTATGAATCTATGAGGTCTCTCAAGCCGAGTGATTAATGTAGATACACCTGCTGGAAGATTCATTATATTCAGTAATGGGTCTGATGAGATATGAATGAAGGGAAAATTAAGACTTCTTTGGATCTAGAGGAGATACTTTGGAAATCAGATAATCCAGATAGGTTTTTTCCAACTACAGTGGAGACATAATAATCAAAAGATAGGGAATTATCGACAACAATGCCTAGATTTCTTACAGCAGTGTCTGTACGACATTGAAGCACTTCAGAATATATTAACATGTGTATTAGTTTTAAAAGCAGTACTCCCTGAATGACATTTCAAGAATACATTTCTCCAAAGGTACTGTTATAAAGAAAAAAAACCCTCATGCCCTTGCAAATCAATATAATCAACTTGGAGATTACTACATCTTGGAGAAAACTATTACTTCACATTTCAGGATGACCTCAGTAGTAAAAGCCTGCTTTTAGGCACAATAATCCTTTTGGCAAATGTTAGCTTAATGTGTCAGTGTTGGCTTAATTCATCCAATAAATTGATCAGCTTCTGCTGTAGATACCATTTTGCTTAAGTAATTTTGTTTCATATTGTGACTCCTCTTCATATTATTGTGTTACTGCAATGTTTTTCTTTTGTTGGACTTCCGCGGTGGTGCAGCAGTAGCATTGTTGCCTCACAGCAAGAGGTTCTCTTGTTCGATTCTCGGCTTGGGTTGGGAGTGCCTTCTGTGTGGAGTCTGCATGTCCTCCACGCAGTTGAGTGGGCATTTGAAAGACATGCGTTGAATGGGCGTTGAAGGTTGGGCATCAGGCTGGCAACTCGACACCATAAAAACCAACTGCCAATCATTAGGGGACCGGAGTTCCACTGTTGCGACCCCTAACTGGGAAAAGGCAAACAACAAGTTATCACATATTTTCATTGCTGATAATTATGACAACGTGATGCACTAGATGAATTAACTTTAATAACATAGTGTTTTAAATTTTTGAAAAAGAAATATGGATTTTCTTGAATACACATTGATTGTCTTTGATTTCACACACCCAAAAACTCTGTGTACTTACTATTTTGCAGGGTGTTCACTCATTAAAAATGGGTACTTGCCTATAGTGTTAGAATTTTCATTATTTTCAGTATAAAATATATTGTTTTTTTAAGATTTTTTTTCTCTTGGGACATTTATGAATGGTTAAGTGAACTTTCCACTGATTGCTTTTGTTGGAATTGGGAATTCTAGGTAAGTCACCTCTTTAGTATTTGCCTATTGTATGCATTTAGTCAAGTAGTAAGTGTGCTGCTTGTCTAATTTGACAGGCCTACAGTGGTCCTGTGTTGCCTTAAATCCCATGCCCACCAACCTTTGGAAGGTCAACAGTTCTTTCCTTCATCAGTGACTCCATTATTTTACCTACAATTGAAGGCAAACTAACTCATCTAGAATTCTGTGCCTCAGTCTTGCTTCCAGTTATGTGACATGACACTAGAATTATGTACCTCAGTCTTGCTTCCAGTTATGTGTTGTGGCACTAGAATTCTGTGCCTCAGTCATGCTTCCAGTTATGTGACGTGGCACTAGAATTCTGTACCTCAGGCTTGCTTCCAGTTATGTGACGTGGCACTAGAATTCTGTGCCTCAGTCATGCTTCCAGTTATGTAACGTGGCACTAGAATTCTGTAACTCAGTCTTGCTTCCAGTTATGTGATGTGGCACTAGAATTCTGTGCCTCAGTCGTGCTTCCAATTATGTGATGTGGCACATCGGTCTTCCTCTAACTGCCGTTTTTTTCTTAGAATGTATTTATTTGTTAACTGGATAAGCAAACGGATTCTTTACCAACCCTTTTCTGCTATATCTAGGCCACAACAGCAAGGGTAACTGCAATTTAGCCAGTTTAGAGTAGATAGTTAGCCAGCAAATTTTGATAAGGTGGGTGGGAATCATTCAGAGTGTATGGAAAAAATCCATACAAACATAGGGAGCGCATGTAGACTCCACAGGGATAGTAACTTTATGTTAAGACTGAAGGCCAAACTCTGGAGCTTTTAGGCAGTAGTCTTACTGACTGAGTTGCTATGTTTGTTTTAGGTATTACCTAATTCTGCCATAAGACTAGTCTGTCATTTCCCTGGTGCTTACTTTAGTTTCTTTACATTTTTGAACCGTATGCCATCACTGCTCAATGACTCTTCAGCTTTTACAGTTGATTCAGAATTCTTTCTTTGCTGACGGAACTACATTCACCTCTCCCTTGAACTTGTCTTGCTTAGTTTAGATGTAACTTTCCTCTTCTTTTTTGAATAATTGTTAACAGCCCATGTGTTTCACTTCCCATTAGGTAACCACCTTCTTTCCATTCTCTTGACTACACCTTAGTATCTCTTTCTTCAGTGGTCTCTCTATTCATTTAGGTGGTGCATTATTTCCGGATTTTAGTCCCACATGTTTCAGCATGGCAGCCCAATTACACTAACAGCTTCAGTCTGTTTGCTTTGCTTGACATCAAATGTACTGTACCACATTTGTGTTCTCTTAGCTTAAAAGTATATCCACCTACTTTGTCTGTTTGCCTTTAAAATGTCTTCATTCAGGCCTAGTCACACTCAAACCTCTCAACTGTCCAGATTTTTTTTGCAGGATGTTTATATTTCTAGTCTGTCCCTCATAAAAATTGTGGTTTTCTGGCAAATGATTGATGATTGACATTACTAAATAATGATAGACATCTGAATTACAGACTTCATATTCTAAAGAAAATACACTAAATATGTTATCCTAATAATTTTCTACGTTTATTAGGACGATATTTAAAATGTGTCCCTCATTTCATTTTGGGCTTCACCACTTAATGAAGGTCCTTTCATTTTGTGGATCAAAATGCACAACATTTTTTACTGTTTAATAAAAGCGGTTGGTGGTTTCTTGTTGGGGTTCACAAGTATGATTCTCGAGGTTTACAGAAGATACCCGTGGTGCATTTTAGTTCTTAGGATTAATACTGTATTTGATATACCTATACTCTGTGGTGTGTTTGCGTGTTTGATGCCCACAGCCTCCGACTGCTTATTGTGTAACCCTGAGCAAGTCACTTAACTAATGAGTGCTGCTGTGCTAAGCTTGAAGTGGCTCCATGTGGATGAGTGCTATGCGGTTGATGAACATTGCTTTTGTAAGTGTAATTGATTATATATTCCTGTGTGGGTCAGACACTGGAAAAGCATGACAAGAAATGGCAAAGCTGTTAAACAGATTAAGGCAGCATCATTTCAATACAAGAAATAACATGTACAAATTTCACTGTTTTATGAACATGGTTCACTTTCTAAAGTTAGGTGACTTGAAACCTGTTCTAGAAAAAACCCAATCAAGTGTGTATATACTAAAGTCAGAAGGCAAGCAGGTATTACAGAGATTTTCAGTAATGATACTGTGTCTTGCAAAGTTTATATCTAATATGTCTGATATAACTGTGCCTCTAAAAAGCTGTTAGACGAAGATGTAGCCTGAGAATGGTGCTCAAGAAACTAGTTACAGATGTTCCAGTGATAACATGCTATGACATAAATAAGACAGATGAATTGGAAATATACATCAGAATGACAGAGGAGCTGTACTGTTTGGGATGACTGCAATTAGGGATACAGACAATAGGCAAGAGGGTGCTGGAATTTACTGGAGAAAACTGGCAAATGAACCAAGGTATTGGGAGCAAATAATTAGAGAGGGAAAGGTAAGAGAATGGGAAGAGACCAAGAATATATTTGGACTGCAGGTTAGAGATTGTCTTCCCAAGAACTGATATTAGAGTATAGGAAAACAGAAGGAAATAGGGGGATCCTAAGCAAAACACTAGCACTGGTTGAGTTTTTAGTAGAATCTAGAACAGAAGCTGCTAGTAAAAAGGGATTCTTAGTACAGCATATAAAATATTGCATGCTAACTATAAGAATCAATCAGAGGAGGTTAGAAAGGATTGGGAAGAAAGAGTGGATAAGCAATTCACAAAGAAACTATGGGGGATATATGTATGACTTCTAAATATGCAACAAAGTCTTGAAGATTTAGGATCTTTACTTAGAAGTGTGATGGGGAAGAAAGAGACAAGTGGGAACATATTTTTGGGAGTGTAATGAGTTGTCAGACTTTAAAAATACCCTGCAGACTACTCTATCAGAAATACTGGGTGAGCAAACTGGTATAACTAAGGAAATGATTTTTTGAGCTATGATACAGAATCGGAATTGCCTAGATATAGTAAGGCTTTGCTGAGTCTAATTATGATGGCTGCTAAAAAAAAGCAATTACTAGAAAATGGGAATCTAAACCAACTGTACTGGAAGTAGTGAACATAGTAAAAGACATAAGACAACTAGAAATGGGATCTTAATAAAAGGATAGGAACAAATTACACAGAAAAAAGGGAACTGTGGGAACCATACATGCAGAATAATGTTTTGGAGAAGGAATGAGGTAAAAAAGAAGGCAGGAACTGTGATGTTTGACTGACAATATTGGATAGATTATAAGTGATGTATAATGTTTGGAAGTAAACAGGTGTCAATATGGGAAAAATAGACCATTTGCTTATGGGTCAAGAGCAATTATAGGTGTACAAATGAGATATGCTCAAACAGAGAAGCAACTTCCTGCAATAGTGTACATATGTAAAAAATGTCTTTGCTAAATAAGTTGAGATAAAAACAAACTACACACTCTTCCAAATCTTATTCAGAAAGTAGTTGTATAAGACACACCTGACATTGTGGAGAATGTTAGTTAATCTATGCAACTATAATATGAAAGTGAAACACTGTCCAGATGAAGAGGTGCTCAGCAGATGAGTTAAGGAGGTCATATTTATGACAGACACTTGAGGAACTTTAAAAGAACTAGAGATTTTTCTGAATAATGTCACAGTTAAAAACACAGAAGAAAAAATAAAATTATACTTCCCTGTAACATTGAATTGGATAAAGCAAGTAGTCAAATAATGAATTACTGAACTAGATGGATGCATAATATCAAGAAAGTTTCCTTCACTTGTATTACTTTCTTTTAAACTCAGTAGTGGTGTATGCGGCCTGGTTCCTTGCCAGCACCATATCTCTAACATCAAAGTTAACAGCCACTGCTTTTACTTCTGACCTCCAAGGCAGGGATACACCCAGAACATTTTATTTTGTTCTCCTAGCTCTTGTATTCTACATTCTTGCACATCTGTCCAAGTGTTGAACCCACAGGCTTGAAGAATACACACTTCATGTTTATCTGTTGCTCTTATGGTCACAAAGAGTGGTTTTGAAGGAGTATTCCTACGTCTAATGATGCTATTTATAAACGTGTGTGGGCATTACATTAGACAATTCTGGATGTTTTGGGGCAAGGATTCAATGTTTCTGAGACATGCCCAAAGATAAAAATACTCATCTGAGTACATTGTACATGCAGGGCACAGCTTGTTTTAACTATCTGGGTCTGGCATATCCCTCCTCCTCCTCATTTCCTCGTTTGCCTATCAGCTGATCCTGTTTTATTTCTGTTTTGGCCTGAAAAGATAGTAAGAAAAGTTTAGCTTGTTATGCGGTATTCCTTTTACTGGAGAAGGAAAAACTATACAAGCTTTAAATAATCTTTTGCCTTCCTCTACTTGAATCTTTACACCCCTAACAATTTTCCCTCATGCATTTGAATTAATACATCCATTTTCACCCCGTTAAACACTAATTCTGATCTTGCTCTTTTTTTTAACTGCCCACATCCAGTGGTCTACTCCTCTCATGCATCTCCTGTATACCTTAGTCATAAACCTTCTAGAGACAACAATTTGGTACAAGCAGCCTAAACAGAAACAATCCTATTCCATTCTGACTCTCTTATGCTATTCCTACTATCCTCCTACACAATATTAATATCTTCCACCCCTACATTATTTTATAACCTACTTCAGTTTATCTCTTGAACTCTTTACAAACCTATACAAGACTAAAATCTCCCTTCCTACAAAATTTTACAACTAACTTCATTACATATCTTAAACTCCTTACAAACCTTTCTTTACTGAAATGAAAGAACATTAAACTTCTTTATAATAACATTTCACTTCTGCAGTAACAATCTATTTACTTCTGCAAGACTTTACAGCTGGAACAACTGAACAGACTTATAATTGTTACTAATGTCTTTCGGCTTTTCCCGGTTAGGGGTTGCCACAGCAGAACTCCGGTCTGCTAATGATTGGCAGTGGATTTTTACAGTGCCAAGATGCCAGCCCGACACCCAACCTTCAAAGAAGGTACACCCATTCACGCACGCACCTGCATGTCTTTAAACATCACTCAACCACAGGAAGGACATGCAGACTCCACACAGAAGGCGCTCCAGCCGAGAATCGAACCGGAGAACCTCTTGCTGTGAGGCAACAATGCTAAAACGTTCAGACTTTTGATGTAAATATTTTATTTTATATACATATCTTGTAATTATTTTTATTGTTTCATGATAAATTTAACTGTTGTTTTTCTGAGAACTATTTGAAATTCATTTGTTAATATAAATGTACCATGGTGGACCTTTTCTCCCTGGGCCTCCACTGAAAATGGGCTCTGCCCAGTCAGACTTTCCCAGTCAACAAAGACAAATATATAAATAAATATTAATTTGTTTTTTTTTTTACATAGTTTGTGATCCTCTATCCCTAATAGTTTAAGTGTGGTACTGTGTGAAGTAAGACTTTCTTTTAATGCTGGGAGCATATGTGTTGCGCTCATCTCCAGGTCTGCCTCAGCCATTTTATGCCATCATAATGTTGGTGTGTGCCCCACATTTTGTAGCAGAGCATTTTACTGTCTAGTAATGCATGTGGTACATAGAAGTGTTAGCTGCAGTATGAGAAGTAGATTCTCAAGGTGTACTTTCTCATTTAAAATAAAAAAATCTGCTCTAGTAGTAGCCATCTCTATTATGGATTAATGAAGGATGCATTGATTTACAGCACAAATTCATGAATCTTGATTACACAGGAATCTTACATTCATTAATGTATGTGTGTTTATATATATTTGTTGTGAGTTAGTCATATGCATATTCACAACACACACACACACACACACACACACACACACACACACACACACACACACACACACACACACACTACAGAATAATGTAGAGCATAAAACATAATGGCACAGGTACTGAACAATGTTCAGTCAGAAAAATCTAGAATGTCTTGGGCACAGTCTTAAGTAAGTAAAGTAATACAAACATATAAATCAAATGCATCGGCTGACACACACACACACACACACACACACACACACACACACACACACACACACACACACACACACACACACAAAGTTTTACGCGCCTCCCCACTAGTTATGAAGTTTGCCTTTACATCAAAGTACAGTGACACCAGAGGTTGCATGTGTAGATGTAGGAGGTATGAAAATAACGTTTCTACAAGAAGGCTATAGGGGTGCAATACTCTGCAAAAAAAATCCCATCGCCAAAATTCTATAGCTTCAAAATTCTTATATTTGCAGTTTTGATAGGAAACCTACTTAAACACACACAGATCTACACACACACACACACACATATATATATATATATATATATATATATATATATATATATATATATATATATATACTCGTATGAACATATTACAGTTATTTTCAATATTCTAAATCACTTCAAACAGCTTTCTACATTCCGGTTATTTTTGTAACTTTTGTTTTCAGTATCTTTCTGTCACAGAGCTCACACCCTCACTTCTGCAGTGTTGCCTTCTCATTCAGGTATTACAGCTTCATTCATAGTGATTCTGAAATGCACACCTTCAGCATTCTATTTGTAGATGCCATCACCTCAAGAACAAACATGGGGCACACATTTTATAAGCCTAAAACTGCTACATAAGACTTGAATGATATAGCTGATTAGTACAAATAAAAACTAAGCCACTAAACTATGGTTTTGACTGTTTACAAGAAAAAGGTGACAGTGTTTTTTATTCAGCTGCACATGGCCAGACAGCCTTAACATTTCAATCTGTACAATAAAAAGTACAACAGGCTTTACCTCCCAATATGCTTGGTCGTCAAAGTACTTCCACAGCTGGGGTGCTTTCCACACTCTGCACTTTAGAATGAACCCTGGAGAAGAGAAACACCTGTTTAGTAAAGCTGCATTGCTGCCAGTAATGTCAGATGGGTGCTGTCACTTTGACAAATGGTTGAAAAAAGAACATTTCATATCTACCTTTCTAATACTTCAGGAAGGAAAACCAATAGGACCAACATATATCTGTCTACTTGACCGAACAACCATATAGGGTTAATTAAAGTAAACACCATAATAAACTTCCTCCATGTTTCCATGGAGTACCAGCAGCATATTTCATTGTGTTAATGTGCTCTGAAAACTGTCTTGTAACAATACAGTATCTTGAGAATAAGCAGATCCATACCTAATGATTGATATTTTCAAACTTGTTCTTAACAATGAAAAAATGTTGGAGTTTTGCTGGGGCATGTAACACTACAAGGAACACTGAGTCTGCCACCCTAATCAACATCCTGCCACACAAGGCTTACATGCAGCATGGAGGCAACTGTAGAAGAAGGAACATCCTTGGGAGTCCACAGAGTACCCTACAAAACTGGGATCCCCATTAGTTTTCCTTCCTACAAACTTCCCTTAAAGTCAAGGCTCTACTGGCTGAAACTAAAATAAACAAACAAACAGTTCAGAAAGAATCTGTCAATCTTTGCTAGACTTTGAAGCCCCACCACCCCAGTGTTTTTCTCACAAATATTTATACATTAAAAGGACGGTGCACTTCTGGGTCATGAAAACCTGCTGCTGCTGTTGCTGCTGCTGGTACTGGTTTGGCTGACATTTGCTTCTGGCCATTGTGGGCACTAAAAATCTGTGGTATCCCTTGAAGTCTCAGAAAACCCAGTATACAACCTATACTGGGTCAAAAACAAACCAAGAAGAAATTTCGTAGTGTGGAGGGTGTGATGTTCACTTCCTGAATTATGTTATGCATCTACTTCATTAATAAAAAACAAACTGTAAAATATGTACTATAAAATAGAAAAATTGTGGGTAGTCCACATTTGAGTTAAACATGGAATATCCTTTATTGAAACACACAAACAAGTAATCCTGAGTATAATGAAACGCATCAAAAACATTCCTTATTTATATATAATCAGGTTATTTAGGGCAAGGAAGTGGTTACAGAGGGTGGTTCTGTTAAAAGCAATAAAAGCATTACAATCATTCCTTTAACCAAGTCTCTCTTCCCCTTAATAACATAGTGTAATCAGTGATTGTTCTACCTAAAACTGAAACTAAAAAGCTAGAGACAATTACTATACAAGACCAGCTTATTAATACTTTATATAGGCTAACCAAATAATCCAAACTATATTAATTAAGAAACTAACAACAAAATAATACCTAACAAAAAGATCTACCACTAGACATCTATTAGAATAAATATTAAATATAAACTAAACAACTTTTAACAAAGATCGCTTTTGTATCAAATTAATATTTCATCAAGTTTGTGTGTCAATAGCAAATTATAAAATGAACACATTTAAAAATCTACAATTGAAAACCTAAGTAGGTTGAAAACCAAAACTATAACTGCTAAGGTGGAAATACAGTGATAAAGACTTTCGGCTTTTCCCGGTTAGGGGTCGTCACAGCGGAACTCCAGTCCACTCATGATTGGCAGTGGATTTTTACAGTGCCGAGTTGCCAGCCTGATGCCCAACCTTAAACGAAGGCACGCCCACACCTACCTGCATGTCTTTAACTTCACTCGACCGTGGGGTGGACATGCAGACTCTACACAGAAGGCGCTCCAGCCGAGAATCGAATGGGAGAACCTCTTTCTGTGAGGTGACAATGCTAACTGCTGCACTACCACGGCTATTTAAGGTGGAAATACAGTGATAAATGTTAAAAATAGAGCATGAATGCCAAGGTGATCTGTTAAAGTGTAGCATCTAACTAGGAAAACACTTAACTTGAATGTTTAAGACTGCACTCAAGAGAAGTGTCCTGTTTGAAAACAAATGTACCCTTATATGTGGAGCCATCTGAAAAACGTACTTAAACCAGCTAACCCATGTGCTTTTTACACTTACAAGTATGTGCAGAACAATGTTATGTTTAATAAATTAATTAATTAAAAAACTGTTATGAAGTTAATCCTGCGTAAATACGCCTAGCATTAACAGGCCCACACGAATATTTCTAAAGTGAAATGATGTAACTAATCGCTTTGTTTGGAAGTGAAATAATGTAATTAGTCACCCTGTTTGGAAACTAAGCCTGTAAAAACCAGAAGGACTGATGAAAAAATCATGTGGCTTGTGTATATATAATATGTTACATATATTGTAGACCATACACAGAATGCTACAGTGCTCAGCTTTGACTGCAAATGCTATAGTAGCATTTAAAAGCCAATACGTGCTATTATTAAAGAAGCAAGCAAGGTCAGCTAATTGTGTCCTCTAACAGTTTCTGTCCAGGGCAGCTGCCCTCTTCTCCCCATCCTAGCTAAGCCACTACAGATTCTGCTAATTTTGCCCATTCTGGTAGCATAGAGGGACAATTCCCTGACTAAAGTCCATGTGACCAGGTTCAATTAGTGGCTTGAGTGTCTGACGGAATGGTTGGAAGAGATGGGCCCCTTGTGGGTGGGTGGTTCAGTGGGTGTCTCCTGTGATGATCCCTGGTGAAGGCTGGGGATGTCACACTAGCAGGCATGTGCCAAAGGGGTGAAATAGTGTGGGGACAAGGCTGAGATGCTGTAGAGGTGAGGTGATATGCAGCAAATTCCCATGGACCAAAAGAGAGAGGGGAAGTAACAGGGGTGGGGCGTAAAATGGGATCCTCAGCAAATATGAATGGGCAGACCTGCAGGACACTCTCAGGTTCTGTGTTAGTCTCAGCCCTTTGAAGTTAGTCCAGGGAGGGTAAGAAGGTGGTTGGTAGACCTGACAATGCCCATGGGACACTGGGTACAGAGTCACATGGTGAAGCAGAAAGAAGAAAAAAAACTAAAAAACAAACAAACAAAAAAAAAGATCCTGTTAACTTTATTTTTCCCAGTTACAGCAAAGCACTGTAAACTTTTCCTAAAGGTATTCACCCCTTGGTAAGGCAAGGTTGATGGATAAATATTTACTTCCAGTAATTTAGCAAGCAGGGATACAGACTAATTAACCTCATATGATCAACTACTAGAATTTATGTTTGCGGATATATAGCAAAAATTTCCTGGCTCTAAAGGAAATATATTATATCAGCCTATGGGATGCTGATAATATTGGTGTACATGCTGTAAAATGTTCATATAATTCTGTGGCTGTTGCTGTGACAAGCACAGGACATACTTACACTTTTTGCCACTTGTACGATCACCGACCTTTTTAGTGAAAGATGAATGCCATGGGTCATTTAACCACAGTGTACTGTATTGTGTGATGCAGATTTGGGGGATTTTTCTCCCTTTTTTCTCACTGTAGTGTCACTTTGGAGTTGTTGTATATAATTTAGGAGGGTGTGGACCCCCCCCCCCCCGATAAAAAAAAAAAATAGTGTGATTTTTAATTTTATATCTTTTGAGTTACATGTTTTGGAATTAGACTTTTGGAAGAGTGTAATTTTTAATCATGTCATCACAACCCATGCACGATCAAGCCTGTTGTCACACCACTTTAGCGGGTACTAAAAGTATACATATGGTCTCTGAAATGTATATGTACATGAATTCCTGCTGCAAGCAAAATTACGGAGTCCCAAAACTGTTATTAGGAAATGTCTTCTTCAAGCTTTACAATTTTAGCTAATTTCATATACAAATCCTGCCAGCTTATACAGTATATAGTCTATAGTCTCATACATTTATCTTTATAAACTTTGCTCTGACTCCTAAAATCCAGTAAGTCTTCCATGCTTTAGTACAATTTCTCAAAAAGATTATTTCATTTTTGATTATTATCTTTTTTTAAACAAAGAAAAAAATGTACTGACATATCATTTAAACACCTTTAAAAGGTCAAGTGTAAAGACTTTCTTACCACTTCTTTTTGTTGCCATTTTACTCTCATATCGTAAAAGTGGACTTTCTGATACTAAAATATGTAGTTTCTTTCTATTTTAGGTACATCAGTGGAACCTAATTTATTATGTTAAAAAAAAACTTGTTTTTTTATGTATTGCATACTGAGCTTCTTTTACGATACTTCCAAATTCTGTGTTATTGGCACTTTCTGATGATGTCATAGCAGAGGCAAATAGTATGTAGTTCAACACCTCAAGGCATTGAACTGAAAGGAGTTGTTCTGTGCCAGATGGAAATAGTAAGATTCTATAAATTTCTATGCCACTGAACCTCTTTATCTATTCTGGGTATAGACAAGACTCACCCAAGGATACAGTGGGGCAGCTGAATCCAGTTGATGTTCTTCAGTGCAACAGCACCACTTAAAAGTCAGACCTGGTACTGCTGTCAGGGAGCCAGGTCTGACATACAAGGGGAGCTACATGGCAATGAAGCTGTCTAATGCAGGAGTTTCACCTGCAGGGCAGCATGCCTATCATGCTGACATTCTGCCTGTCTAAGGTAAGGAACAGACTTGCTCAGCCACTAGTCCTCCAAGGAATTAAATCTATTTTTGAGAACAGAACACTAGGAGCTATGAGTTTGAAGATGGCTCATACTACATCAAATCATGAATGTGCAAAGGTCCAGGCTTTTCCCCATGTCACCTGAAGCATGCACAATAGCTCCACCTGTACATGGAATTCAGTACTGAAGACAGTCTGATTTAATGATCAGGTAATGTCTGCCTTACCAAATCCCAAATACAGATGGAGCTTCTGATTTTCAGAGAAGTTCATTCAGTTCAGTGAATATTTTTCATTCTACCAGTAATCCATCTGATACATAACATGTGCAAAAATACTTTACTGTAGGCTATCATTGGGATTATTTACATTACTGTAGTTTTTATCCCTAAGAGGTACACCCATGTGAGGACTTTGGCATAGATACTCAGAGATGCTCGTTATTTGGTGACTTTGCTACTGATTGCCGAGAATCTGGTTTTACATGGAGCAATCCACTTCTGAAAAGACAAAAATAAGCATTTTTTGCACTTCTCTTATATACTGTGACTGTACTTTAGCAGTTGCTTAAGCTATTTGCTGTTATTTTATGCACTTTATCTGTTAGTTGTAGATAATTTGCGTGGTCATGTTACACTTGGGCTCCAAACCAGATATTCTACATTAAGAAGGTATTTTTCTTCACCCTTGTGGCAGAAGTGTGCTGATCTAACCTGTCTAAGTTGGGGATTGCTGGTGGAAGGCTTACTGTGTACTTTCCTGATTGGTAGTTAGCTTAAAACTTGTTTCTCTTTGCTCATATTTAAACCTTGCACTTGAGCGGTGCTGCTCATTGCAAAGCAGTGGTTAGCAGTGGCCTGTATAGATGCAAAAGCCCAGAAGCTCAGTTTTTCCCTAAGCAACTGTCAGTGAATCCCTTCCAAGCTTTTCTGCTGCTCTAGGAGCAACTCAGTTGTACACTGAGCAGTGTTGCCTTATTGATCAACCTTAGCCTACACAAAGTATAGGTCCCTCTTGTAGTCTTGGTGCTACCAGCACAGTCCTGCCAAATTAACCCATTCCCTTCCTAATAAAATATACAGTAAGAGCCTGTTATCATGGATTATCAGTTTCCCAACATCTTTCTGGCTAGCCTGATATGCATGGCATCCTGAGGCAATGTAGTAATTGTCTGATGTATACTGACAACCACCTACTCCTGAAGCAAACAAATACTTTGTGAGAGATATAGTTACCCTATGAAATTGGAGGCAAGACTTTCACATTAGGACAAACTGAATGCCAAACAGGTTGTCAGCATACACACACTTTCCACACTAAATAAGTACATGATACATAAACCCACATATGTGAAGGCACGCACTAGTAACTTACTAAAAGATCAGAGGCCTCCTAAACGGAAACCACTTACACACATAACAATGCAAAAATAACCAGAACATATAATAACACACACACACCAGAGTCTCAACAAGTCCATAGGGTGTAACACCACAAAACCTAATGTACTGGTCATAGATGACTCCATTGTGAGACACATGGATGTTCCATTCACCAGCTTGGATAAGGCGCAGGTTACAGTTAGCTGCCTGTCAGGTACCAGGATCCATCAAGTTACTCAAGCACTCAAGTCACTCAACCACAAGTACCAGTATGACTCCATCATAATCCATGTGGGGGTGAATGACTTGAGATGTATGTCACTGGACTATATAAAGAGAGACATGACTGAGCTCTCAGATTATGTGTCACAGGCACGTAAATGCCTAGTCTTAAGCAGCATTCTACCTTCTCCAAGGATGATGCCACAATACAAACAAAAATGATGGACTTTAATAATTGATTTAGCTTCTGGTGTCAGTCCAAGGGGATCTATATCTGTCAGCCTGGAAAGACATGGTCAACAGGTCACACTGCTTTGCCAGAGATGGTCTGCGCCTGTCTATGCTAGGCTTTTGGATACTGCCAAAGGCATTAGCCACCTCTATTGTGCCTTTTCCAGGCAGTGTCAAAATAACCAACCTCCCAACATAACAAAATCCTCTCTAGATAAACTCAAGGTACTGTTGCTTAATGCTAGGGTTTTATACAAGAAAATGCACTCTGTGGAAGCACTCCTCACCTTGGAAGATGCTGACATCTGTGCAATCATCAAGACATGGTTCAAAGGTGCAGCAAGCACTCCGGCCTTGCAGAGCTACAATGCTTTACATATGTTCAGATGACAAACTGAGCATGAAAGAATCAAAGAAGGTGTAGTCATCTTCATTAAGGATAAGTACATGGTGAGACCGGTCAAACAGTATGATTCTCTTGAGCTACTCCATGTCCAATTAACTACAGACAAAGCCCCCTACCACATCATAGCTAGCTATAGGTCTCCAACCATGAAATAGAAAAAGCATACAGCATACTTGGACTTACTGGAGTCACTTGCCATACAGCCTAAATACTCATGGGTGATTTTAAGTATCCTACCAACAACTGGGAAACATACACAAACACAAACATGCTCACCCCGAGGTTCTTGGACTTTATCAATGCAAATACTCTGGAACAGCTAGCCAGCACATCCACAAGAGGCTCAAATGTCCTGGACATAGTACTCACTAACATGGGAGAGCATTGCATTTCCCGTGTGATGCCCTCCTTGGTAAGATCGGACCATAGATTGGTCTCATTCAATGTAATTATAAGACCAAAAACCCTTACAAATTTTTCAAAGACAAATTACCTCATACTAACTGATGGTATAAGAAGTTTCAAAGCGCCCTTGAACACAGATAACATGGATTCCTATGCAGAGGTGTACACCAATGCCCTGTATAACCACTTAAGCAGTTGTATAGAATTGGCTATACCTGACCAGTTTAAAACCAGGTCTTGCCAAAAAAACAAGCCACCTTGTTGGACCCCCTAGTATAAACAGGTTATACAACAAAAGAAAGAAACTAATGTCTGATAAAAGGATGGAACTGGCACAGCAGAGGAAGAAATCTCTTTCTAGCTTAAACAATCAAATTAGAGATCTTAACAAGTCCTTCAAAGGTAACTACAAAGCCAAAATAGCCTCCCTAGCTAAGGATTATCACAAGGCATTCTTTAACTACAGCCAAAATCTAGCTATGTACTAAACTGGTTGTGGATGGCACCACCCATACTCAACCAGAAGTAATAGCCACCTTGCTAGCTGACAGATTTGGAGCAAAATTCGCCCCCCTGTCCCCTCCAGTCATCCCCTAAAGTATACCTGGCATAATTCCTCAACCTATTATCTCATGACAGCAGTTCATCTCAGTGCTCTCCAAGGCCAAAAACATGGCATCAATGGGACCAGACAATATCCCAGGTTGCCTTTTAAACAACTTAAAACATGACCTGGCAAACTCACCTGGATCCCTGTTTAACCACAGCCTACGAACTGGCTATGTTCTAACAGAATGGAGCACAGCAACAGTCATCCCTCTGCACAAAGGGGGACCATCAAATGACCCTGGGAATTATAGTCCCATAAGCTTGACTAGCCTCATCTGCAAGGTCATGGAAAGAATTGTTATGGACCTTATCAACAAGGAGATAGATAATCTCCAAACTCTGGACCAACCTGGTTTGGATTCATTAAAGGTAGATCATGCCTGTTAAACATGGTTGATTTCTTTGAGAAAGTCACCAAGGCCCTGGATGAGGGAAGGATACTGCACACCACCTATCTTGACCTAGCCAAGGCATTTGACACAATTTCCCACTCAGGTATTATAGAGAATTCTCCCAATTGGGAATTAACCTTTACATTACCAGATGGGTAGCCAACTAGCTCAATGACAGGGCACATATTGTCATAGTGGGTGACTTCAGCTCTAGCAAAATACCAAGTCACCAGTGGCATACCACAGGGTGCTGTGCTGGGACCCTTACAGTTCAGAATTTATTTTTCAGAAGTCCAGGCAAACTTGGACGGCCTGTGGCTGACCAAGATTATTGATGATTGCAAATTGGGAGAAATCATTGAGTCCCCCAGCGATATTAATATGCTGCAGACAGGGTTAACACAGACAAAAGATTGCTGCCAAAGCCACATATTAAAGCTAAATGCAAAAAAATGCATTATTATTCCCTTTGAGAAAGCTAAAATCCCTGCCTATTACATTATAGAGAGCACCCCCCCAAGTGTAGACCCAGTGGTATATGATCTGGGTACTCAGATTGATAGCAATCTGAACTTTGATGACCACATATCCACAGTAGTACGGAAATCATTCTATGAGGCACATCTTATAAGTAAAGGCATCACATCTAGATCTAATGATGTTATAATTCCATTATACTCAGCCTTCATCTGACCAATAATTGAATACAATGCTCCCCTTTGCATGTACCTCACCAGACACCTGCAACAATTGGAGAGACCACAGAGGTTTCTCTCCAAGAAATTATAGGGTACACAAAACAAATCTTACATGGAAAAACTGAAAGCCTTGTCACTGTAGCCTGTCTTCTACAGGTTGCTAAGGGGTAACCTGTGCCTGGCTTACAGGGCAGTCTCTGACCCAGTCCTGATTGAAATTCTACACATTTGTAAATCAAACTGCATGAGGGTCACTTGCTCCAGGGATCTTAACTTAGCCTCTGACTTGAAAAGATCATGCTGAAGAGATATACACATCTCCCAAAAACTGCCACTTCTCTGGAACAAACTTTCAATTCACGTGAAACAGAGCCCTTCCCTGACTCTCTTCAAACACAACCTAGATCAATGGATAGGTGACCTGAAATTTACTCCTGGGGTTGTCTGTATTAACTACTATAGATCCTTACCTCTGCAAACTTCACTCACCTAACCACTGACAATTGGGGCAACTCGGGATAAATACGGCTAGGGTTCTAAGGAAGGGCTCCAGGCCCGTTAGTCTAGTAACCTTCTATGAACCTGTGAACCTGTGAATCTGTGTTATTACATTGTATGCCAAACATTATGCAACTTAGCAGGAATCTTTCTTATTCATTTTCTCTTTTATTACTTTTTATTTGAATATAAATGCATTTAGTTACTTACTGATTTATTGTCTGTGTGAAGATAGGTAAAGGCTGCCAGCCTAGTCAGATAGAATTCTGTAGATAATTCTGTCATTTGTAAATATTAATATAAGCCACAGGCTTGTTCTCTTAAATGGGGAAAAATGTTGGTAAATGTTAAACTTAAAAAATGTAACAACAGTGCACTCTGCTGTAAGAAAGATAAGTCAAGCATTTTATGACTGTCTTTGACCTTTAAAGTCGGCTCCGATATGACTGGATGAAGGAATTCTGCCTATTGTTTTGAGGCCAGAGTTAATGGCTAGAATTTGCATGTATAAATGTCCTTTATTGCTCTGGTTTCTGACCCGGTGTAAAGAATGTAAATGTAGTTTTGGTTAGCCTGGGAACACCAGAGAAGTGTGAAGAATGATGTCATGTGAAGCAGCTCTGTGTTATAAATTTAAAGAGAGAAAATCAGAGAGCTCAGAGCATTTTGTCTTGAGAACATTCAACTCACCAAGACTGCCTATTTTTATATGTAAGTTATTTAGAACTGTTTTCTCTTAGATATAGCTAGGAAATAGGAAGATTAGACTAGTTTGTTTTTCTGTGATGTCATAACTTTTCTACGGTATTATTTTAAGTATTTCTCTGTGATCTCTGAACTCTTGACTAGCGCTGTGTAGTAAGAAGTATTGTCTTGTGTTTTTATTAATTATTAAATATTTTTAAACCTTTCAACTGTGGCTGTTTTGTGTAGAGATAATATAAGCTCTAAGAGGACATTGCATGTATATAGTGATGCTGTACCAAGTCACCCCAAATAAGTCTTGACTGTTAGGCCACACTTACCATTTGGATAATAATATTGTACAGTAATAATTGGACACCCTTTTAAGAGTCTTTGAGTAGATGGTAAATATTAGTGGGTGGAGGCAGCAGGTACTACCTTTTAGACTTGGCAGAAAAGGGGCACAGCTGGAGAACCTGTGCCAGCCTTCCCCAGGAGTATCTGTGTGGTTGTATATAACATCATCTCAAAGTGTGTGTGTGTCAGATATCTGGGGAGGGACACAAAGCACTGGTTAGACAGAGAGGGTGCTGGAGGTTTTAGCTTGCCCACTAGGCTGAGATCTGGACCCAATAGCTGTGCCAGTGGGGAATCTTATTGGGGACCTGGAGAGAAAGAGAGAAACTAGCCCCAGACTGACTGTGATCTCTGTGTGCTCTTAAGGGAAATTGTACTTTACTGTGTGTATATTTATTATCCTTTACCTATATGGATGCCCCTCACTGGTGTTGATTGCTGGGCCAGTGCACGGATGTCGCATATTAATTGTTTGGCAGTGGTGGGATATCCACACCACATATTAATTGGTTGGCAAATACTAACTGGCTTGTAGTGGTGTGGGTAGAGTGAATTCCTGTAGCTTGTATACAGTGATCACCGAAGGTATTTTTGTACTCTAAATCAGCCATGCAGTGAGTACTCAGAGTTCAGATCACAAATTGTTTTATTTGTTAGCTTAGTTAGTCAGGGAGAGCAGGCAGCATGTCAGCAGAGTACGGAAAGCTGACAAGGAGCCAACTGGCTGAGATGTGCCAGGCTAGGGGACTGCTGCATGGAAACCTGACTAAGGCAGACATGATTGCAGTTTTGGTCACAGCTGCATCAGTAAACAGCTACCAGGAGGATGATCAGACTGGCAGTGGAGATGTACCACCCTCAGAGAATGGACTGCTCACCCTTTCTGGAGAGGACTTAAAAATCTGCCTGGAGCTAAAGAGACTTGCGCTGGAGGCCAGGCGTCTGGAAATAGAAAAAAGAAAGAAGTGTCAAAATGCTGAGTAATCCACAAACTGGTAGGAAGGAGATCAAAAGAACAGTTTATTCACAGACTAAGTGCTTTCACCCTATGTCCATAGAGTATCATGAGATCGCCAAAGGCTCTCGGTATGGTTCCTGAACCCCTTACTCCATGGTAAAGCTGTAACTGTGTTGTCTAAAATGTCTGACGTTGACTGTTTTAATTACACTGTTAAGCATTGCTTGTTAGAATGTTTTAAGCTAACACCTGAAACTTATAGGAAAAAGTTTTGTGAGCATAGATGCAAGGCAGATGAAAGTGTGTGTGAATATGATGCTAAACTGAGCACTTATTTTCATAGGTGGGTGAGTGGATGTCAGATCACCACTTTTGAAGGGCTGGCAGACTTTTTGGTGAGGGAACAAGCCCTTAGCACTTTTCCTGAGGACATGAGGATCTGGTTAACTGATTGACAATGTGCTACTTCAGATGAGTTGGGGAAGAAGGGAGACCTATACCTAGCAAGCATTGCTCCCTGCACAGGACCCCCAGTACTGCTCATGTGTCTAAAGGAACCCATGGTGTGCAGCACAGACTGCCCCAACAGAATCTGCTAGTAGCAGGGGAAGTCACTAGTCCAGGTACATGTTCAGGACCTAGGGTTAAATGTTTTGAATGTAACCAGTGGGGCCATGTGGCATACAGATGTCCACAGAGGGAAGGTGGGGAACAAAAGGTGAGAGAGCCAGTAAGTGGGAAAGACAAAATGCCAATAGAAGGTTGTCTTGAGACAACAGGGGTACCGAACTACATCCTGCAGATGTCCTGATAGGGAAGGATTTGGATGAGGTAGTACCATGTGCTTATGCAGTTACATGCAGTTAGGCTAGGAGACAAGCACATGGGTCTGATAGCCTGGGGGAGACCCAAACAGACTGCATATTTGCAGCCAGGACTGGTGAGGTGGTTACTTCAGGGAGGAAGCTACGCTGTAGCAGTGAGACTGAAGGTGAGCTACAGCTGCTTGTGGGTACTGATGTTCCCTTGGACAGAGTGACTGCAAAAGTAGAGGTGAGTAGTAGTACCCAGGCTGACAGTGAGGCACCACTGTCAGAGGATGCCAGACTTCCTGTGGAAGGGGGGCTGGGAAGGGTTACAAAGAGAGAGCTGAGACAGGCTCAGCTCTCAGACCTTACATTGCAAGGCCTGAGGCAGGTAGCTACTGAGGCACCTGATTCTCAAGGGAAGGGGGAATCTGTATACTGGGACAAAGGGTTACTGTACAGAGAGTGATCCCCTTAGGGAGGGCTAGAAGGTAAAAAGGTACAGCAGTTGGTAGTGCCTAGAGCCTAATGTCTGGCACTTCTAGCCATAGCCCATGATATTCCCTTTGCAGGTCATATGGGCATAAAATGTACAAAGAGACGTATTATGCAGAACTTCTATTGGCCTGGAATTTCCAGAGATGTAACAGGGTACGGCAGGACCTGTGAGCAGTGCCAAAAGGTAGGCAATGCAGGAGACAAGGTGAGAGCTCCTTTGATGCCTTTGTCTGGGATTGAGGAGCCATTTCAGGGGCTAGCTATGGATATTGTGGGGCCTCTGAGTACCAAGTTCCAAAGGGAACAAGTATATCCTAGTGGTAGTAGATTATGCTACACGATACCCTGAGGCAGTGGCTCTGTCCTCATCGAGGCAGAAAAGATGGTAAATGCTTTGTTAGAGATTTTCAGCAGGGTAGGTTTCCCAAAAGAAATACTGACTGACAGAGGTGCCAATTTCATGTCAGACCTGCTGGCTTGTCTGTGGAAGTCCTGTGGGGTGAAGCACCTGAAGACCACCACCTACCATCCCCAGACTAATGGTCTTGTTGAGAGGTTAAACTCTACAATGAAGTCCATGCCACAGGCATTTGCAGACCAGTTCAAGAGGGAGTGGGACAAATATGTGCCCCATCTATTGTTTGCTTACAGAGAGGTTCCCCAGGAATCCACAGGTTTTTCACCCTTTGAGTTGTTGTATGGGCATAGGGTGAGGGGACCTCTAGATTTAATCTGAGATGAGTGGGAAGGTAAGTGTGAACCTTACAAGGAGTCTGTTGTGGCATATGTCCTAAATCTCAGGACAAGGCTCAGGGAACTCATGGGTTTGGTCCAGGAGATCCTGGTAGAAGCCCAACAACAGAAAAAGGTGTGGTATGACAGGAATGGTCGAGCTAGAGAGTATGCTGTGGGGCAGCAGGTAATGGTTCTCATTCCTATCAGACACAACAAGCTGCAAGCAACTTGGGAGTGATCCTACAAGGTGGTACGAAAGGTAAGTGATGTTAACTACATGGTGGAACTGCTAGGCAGGAGGCAGGAGCACAAATTGTACCATGTTAACATGATGAAACCTTACCATGATAGGGAGGCCTTTGTGGTGAGCATTTGCAGTGGATTGCAGGAGGTGTCAGAGGGAGATCTGGTGACTGATCCCTCAGTGAGGCTCGGACTGACATCTCAGTGGAAAGGGTAGCAATGTCCCAGCAGCTATCTCCTACACAAGTTCAAGAAATCTGAGCAGTGTTACAGGAGTTTGGGGACATGTTCACTGGGAATCCAGGGTGCACCCACATGGTGCAGCACCAGGTGGATACAGAACCCCAAAGTCCTATTAGGCAGGCTCCTTATAGGGTGCCTGAGTGAGTCAAACAAACTCTAAGGGAGGAGATACAGGAAATGTTGGAACTAAGGGTAATTCAGGAGTCCAACAGTCCCAGGGCCTCCCCAGTGGTGCTGGAGCTAAAGAAGGATTGCAGCACCATGTTCTGTGTGGACTACAGGAAATTAAATAATCACACATAGTCAGATGCCTACAATATGCCTAGGACAGATGAGGCCCTAGAGCAGCTGGGTGGGGCTACGTATCTTACAACCATTGATCTTACCAAGGGTTACTGGCTGGTGCCCTTGACTCCCAGTGCTAAAGAGAAGTCAGCCTTTGTGACTCCTTTTGGGTTGTATGAGTTCACAAAGATGCCCTTTGGGATGAAAATGCCCCAGAGACTTTACAGAGGCTGGTAGATCATATCCTAGCTTGATCAGGAAGGTTTGCCCTTGCATACCTAGATGATATTGTCATCAACAGCCATTCCTGGCAAGAGCACCTTCAGCATGTCAGGGAGGTACTGGGCAGACTACAGAGGGCAGGGTTGACCATTAAGCCGAGCAAATGTCAGGTGGGTATGGCAGAGGTTTCCTACCTGGACATAGAGTGGGGAGTGGTAAGATCATGCCGGAACCTGCCAAAGTAGAAGCCATTCAGGAATGGCCTGCACATGTTACCAAAAAGCAGGTTAGGGCATTCTTAGGAACAGCAGGGTACTACAGAAAGTTCATACCCAGTTATAGTAACATAGCTGCTCCATTCACAGACTTGACATGGTTAAACAGAGTCAGCGAGCAAAATGCCAAGTTGCTAAGATGGAGCCTAGGCTTGCAAGCATATATGACAGTGCAGCACTGCAGTGGGATTAGCAATGCCAATGCAGATGGGCTCTCAAGAAATGGAATGGGGTATGTTATACTCAGATAGACCTAGCCCTCTCAAGCAACATTTCTCAAGGGTCACTTGAAAAACATGCTTGAGTTTTCCGGGTTGGGGGGGGTATGTGAAGATAGATGAAGGATGCCAGCCTAGCTAGATAGAATTTTGTACATAATTCTGTCATTTGTAAACATTAATGTAAGCCACAGGCTTGTTCTCTTAAATGAGAAAAGACTGCATTGGATATTGAACTGCAAAAATTTAACAACAGTGCACTCTGCTGTAAGTAAGCTAAGTCAAGCATTTTGTGACTGTATTTCATCATTAAAGTTGACTCCAATATGTCTGGATGAAGGGATTCTGCATATTGTTTTGAGACCAGAGTTAATGGCTAGAATTGCATGTATAAATGTCCTTTATTGGTCTGGTTTCTGACCAGGTGTAAAGGATGTAAGTGCAGTTTCTGTTAGCCTGGGAACACCAGAGAAGTGTGAAGAATGATGTCATGTGAAGCAGCTCTGTGTTATCAGTTTAAAGAGAGAGAATCACAGAGCTCAGAGCATTTTGTCTTAAGAACATCCAACATTACCAACACTGCTTTGCTCTATATGTAAGTTATTTAGAAATAGCTAGGAATTAAGAAGATTAGACTAAGTGATTTTCTGTGTTGATGTTAGAACTTTTCTACGGTATTATTTTAAGTATTTCTCCGTGATCTCCGAACTGTTGACTAGCACTGTGTAGTAAGAAGTATTGTCTTGTGTTTTTATTATTTATTATTAAATATTTTTAAACCATTCAACTGTGGCTATTTTGTGTAGAGATAATTTAAGCTCTAGCGTAGATTGCATGTATATAGTAAGACTGAACCAAGTCACTCTAATAAGCCTTGACTGTTCAGTCACACTTACCATTTGGATAATAATATTGCACAGTAATAATTGGGCACCCTTCATAAGGGCCTTTGAGTAGCTGATAAATATTAGCTGGGTAGTGGCAGTGATTACTACTGTATAGTCTGGGTAAAATGGGCACAGCTGTAGATAACCTGTGCCAGCCTTCCCCAGGAGTGTCTGTGTGGTTGTATAAACTCTTTTCTCAAAGAGTGTGTGTATCAGCTACTTGGGCAGGGACACAAAGCACTGGTTGGAGAGAGAGAGGGTGCTGGAGGTTTTAGCTTGCCCAGCTGACTGAGATATGGACCCTACAGCTGTGCCAGTGGGGAGTCATATTGGGGACCTGGAGAGAAAGGGAGAAACCAGCCCCAGACTGACTGTGATCTCTGTGTGCTCTTAAGGGAAATTGTACTTTACTGTGTGTGTATTTATTGTACTTTCCCTATATGGACACCCCCACTGGTGTTAGTGGAGAGGATTGAGGCTCCTTGATTGCTGGGCCAGTGCATAGGGGTCACAGTCTGATTGACTGAGTGACTGATTGATTGTGTTGCATTCTGTGTCCCTTTGTGCTGAACTTAGCTGCAGATTATAGAAAAATGTGCCTATTCACTACAAGCTGTTTGCCCCCAGCAATACATCATCAAAATAAAGGACTACATGACTCATAATCAGAAAATACCTAGCAGTTGTTCAGCATACAGGAATGCAAACACAAGTCTATTAACATTAATAAGTATAGTTCCAGTCAAGAAACTAAAGTGAAAACAGCATATTTTGGAATCGGAGAGCCCACTTTACATACAAAGAGCATATATGTGGGAAATTGTAGAAGCTGAAACACCCAGGAGAAAAAAAAAAAAAAAAACAAGAACAAAGAAAGGACATGGAGAATCACTACAGAAGGTATCCCATCCAAGAGCTGAACTGGAAAACAAAGCACCATGAGGCAATAGTGGTAACTATTATGCCCCTTTGCTATTCTCATCCTATTTTACTTTTAGAAAAAAAAAATCTTTATTTGCTGATGTGCAAGAAAAACTATTGTTCTATTTATAGTAGCATTCTTTTTATTATGGATATGCATAGAACATGACTGAATACTCTAAAACAGTTTTACCTACTATTTCAGTTTATAATAAAATTATATTAGTTTTAGTATGCCTACCAAGGAATACGTTTTTCTTAACTGACATATTTAAATACTGTTACAATATAATTTTCATTTGCTAGTTGGATAAGAAAAACTATACTTGAATATAATGTGTGCTATGCGGAACATATATGTTGTTGTTGTTGTGTCTTTCGGCTTTTCCCCGTTATGGGGTCGCCACAGCGGAACTCCGGTCCGCTAATGATTGGCAGTAGATTACGTAAATATTGGTATTAGGTGGTCAGATATACTTTGGAATAGATTGCATTTGAATGCCAATCTGCCTACTATAAATGCACAACTCTACATACAATGCAGTCTGGAAGAACCAAACAGAATATAGAACATTAGTAGTTGTATAAGTGGGGCTTGCAACACCTATGTCAGTACCTAAGCAATTGCAACACCTGCTTTGATTCCATACAGTGAAAATATCATTACTCAGATAAATTTGGTCTGTAAATAATGAGATACAGTAATCTCTTCATGAAGAGTTACTGTAATGGTAAGGACCTTTCATATCCATGGTGTGTGTGTGTGTGTGTGTGTGTGTGTGTGTGTGTGTGTGTGTGTGTGTGTGTGTGTGTGTGTGTGTGTGTGTGTGTGCATGTGTGCATGTGAAGGATTACTACAACATACTTAAAATATGCAGTACACCGCCTTGCTCATGCATTAATATGGCTGACTACACCCTCTATTGTATCACAAGCAAGTAACACTGAGCTACCAATTTAATCTGCACCAATGTCATGTCATTTATTACATGGTCTCTGATGTCACAAAAATGTGCCTGTGTTCATGTAATAAATTACATGCCATCAGCAACAATATTTACTGATCAGTTATTTGCTTTCAAGTCTCCTGACTTCACATGCAATTATTCTTTAGTTCTAGGTCATCAAATTTAAACTGTGACAGACCCAGCAATAATGCTGACCCAAGTTCCGAAAGAGATCTTTGCTACAAATAAGGGAACTGGCCTAGTAAAAAGTTGGTTAACACCTTAACACTCAGTAAGGTAAGTTGGACTAAAATCTAGGCTCCACCTGTGGCTACACTATTTCAGTTAAACTGGCATACGAGGAGTTTCTTTCTCTGTGGAGCTGAAATGAGAATTCAAAAGGAAACCAGGAAACAGACCATCTGCCTTCAGCATCTAGAGATTTCTTGGTCTCTTCAGCTGAAGTGGGTAATAACAAGCAAGCAGACTAATGGCAGAACAGGGGAAGATTTATTTCTAATAATACCCAGTAGTCCACAGAAAAAAATGAGTGATGTTGTCATTATAAAACATTTTATGTCCATAGCCTGCACGTTTTAAACAGTCTACTCACCATTCATCTCTTTAATTTCTTACTGTACAACATTTTTACCTAAGTTTGTGATACTACCATAAATCTGCTTTTATATTTAAAGCAGCACGTCTTACTCCTATTTCATGTATCCCTCAAAATGCCCCAAATTCCAGGTAACAAAGATAAGCAGCCTTACCCAATAAAGCCAGAGCAGTGACATAAGGCTCACCTAAAGTGAAATTGTAATACTTTCTTATTCTTCCTCTTTGGTGAGATGGAGGCAAAACATAGTGTTGACACCAGTCTGTTGCTGTTTAGTTACTAATCCTCTGCCATTACCTACAACAGCTAGGGTACCTCTCGCTACCACATTTTGATATCTTTAGATTCAGCATTATTCATAATAGCCAACAAACATAAGACATCAGCAGCAGCATGTATATTTATTTTGTAATTATATTTACATGATAGACCAGTTATGTATGTACATCTGAAAGGAACCAATAGCATCAATGCAGAATTAGCATCACAGACCTCCAGAATGTCAGCTGAAAGTTAGTCATTTCTTTATGTTCATTATTTATTAACTGGTAAGTGAACTGGTCCATCACTTTCCTATTTCAACAATGTCCTAAGCCACAAGGACAGTGGCAAATGCAATATATACAGTGGATAGAAAAAGTGTAGACACCCCTGTTAAAATGCCAGGTTTTTGTGATATAAAAAAACAAGACCACAATAAATCATTTCAAAACTTTTTCCACCTTTAATGTGACCTATAACCTGTACAATCCAATTGAAAAACAAACATATCTGTTAGGGGAAAAATATGAAAAACATACAATAAGCTGGTTGCATAAGTGTGCACACCCTTAAACTAATAGTTTGTTGAAGCACCTTTTGATTTAATTACAGCATTCAGTCTTCTTGGGTACACACCTGCCCCATCAAGTAAAGAGACTTTGATTAACCCCAAATAAAGTTCAGCTGTCCTAGTAATATTTTCATGACATTTACTCAGTTGCCTACTACAGCAAAAGCCATAGTTCGCAGAGAGCTTACAAAGCATGAAAGGGATTTCACTGTTAAAAGGTATCAGTCAGGAGAAGGGTACAAAAATATTTCCACAGCATTGGCTGTGCCATGAAATACAGTGAATACAGTGATCAAAAAGTGGAAAAAATATGGGAAAAGAGTAACGTTGCAAAGAACTGGATGTCCCTCCAAAATTGATTAAAAGACAAGACAAAAACTGGTCAGGGAGGCTGCCAAGAGACCTACAGCAACACGGAAGGAGCTGCAGGAATTTCTGGCAAGTACTAGTTGTGTACTACATGTGAAAACAATTTCCCGTATTCTCCAAATGTCTGGACTCTGGGGTAGGGTTGCAAGACGGAAGCCTTTTCTTACACAGAAAAACATCCAGGCAAGCTAAAATTTGTAAAACAATACATCAACTCTTGCATAAACATGTGGGAAAATGTGTCATGGTCTGATGAGACCAAGGTTGAACTTTCTGGCCACAATTCCAAAAAGCACGTTTGCGCAAAAACAACACTTTGCCTCACCAAAAGAACACCATCCCCACAGTGAAGCATGGTGGCAGCATCATGGTTTGGGGTTGCCTTTCTTCAGCTGGAACTGGGGCTTTAGTCAAGGTGGAGGGAATTATGAACAGTTCCAAATACCAGTCACTTTTGGCCCCATACCTTCAGGCATCTGCTAGAAAGCTGAAGAGGAAAAGTAATTCCATCTTTCAACATGACAGTGGCCCAAAGCATACATCCAAATCAAGAAAAGAATGGCTTCTTCATAAGAAAATTAAAGTTTTGGAATGGCCCAGCCAGAGCCCAGACCTAAATCTAATAGAAAATCTGTGGGGTGACCAGAAGAAGGCTGTGCACAAGAGATGCCCTTGCAGTCTGACAGATTTGGAATGCTTTTGCAAGGTAGAGTGGGCAAATATTGCCAAGTCAAGATGTGCCATGCTGATAGACTCCTACCAGAGAAGACTGAATGCTTTAATTAAATCAAAAGGTGCTTCAACAAAGTATTAGTTTAAGGGTATGCACACTTATGCAACCAGCTTATTGTACGTTTTTTATTTTTTATATTTTTCCGCTAACAGATTTGTTTGTTTTTCAATTGAATTGCACAGGTTATAGGTCACATTCATAGGTTCATAGGTTCATAGGTTTATACTAGGCTATCTGCCCTAAGGCATTTATAAGCCTAGCCCAAAGTTCTGTGGCTTATGCCACCCCTTATATGAAAAAACACTGTACCCATTAGTTTGTTGTGCCTCTGTCCAGCAGTGACACAGAGATGATTCCCGGGGTAAACCTACGATCTCCCATCCACAGGTCAAGATTTCTCTTGAACAGAGCCAGCGAGGTGCTCTGCCTCACATGGACTGGGATTTTATTCCACAGCATAGGGAGTCTCTGAGTGATAAATCTATCCCTCCAGCACGTCCTATTTATATCTGTGCTAAGGTTTAAGTCGCTTGCTCTAGTGGTTTTGGTGGATTTGGATTTTTTGAGGTGGAGCATGTCCATTAATTCCGGGTTGGACATGGCCTTGTATGTCAGGCACATGTCACCTCTGAGCAGACAGTATGCGACTGAATAGAGCTGGAGTTTCTTCAATCTGGCAGCATATGGCAGATTTTGGAGTCCCTTTATCCTTTTGGTGAGGAACTTTTGGGGTCTCTCCAATTGCTGCAGATGTCGGGTGAGATACATCCCGAATGGGGCATTGTACTCGATCATTGGTCTGATAAGTGAAGAGTACAAGGGAACAATGACCTCACTAGATCTGGATGTGAATCCCTTTATGATCAGGTGAGCAATGTAGAAGGTCTTTCTAACCACTTTAACAATGTGAGTGTCAAAAGAAAGGCCACTGTCAACCTGGGTCCCCAGGTCCCTGATAACCTCTTCTGTGCTTAGTGGATTGCCACCTATATGGTAGCTTGGGGTTACCTTGTTTTTCCTGAAGGGTATGACTATACATTTTTTGGTGTTTAACTTCAGGCCATGGCTCTGGCACCAGCTATCTGTTTCCATGAGTCCCTTCTGAAGGATATCCGTGTCCGATGCACTTTCAATTATGGCGCCCAGTTTGCAGTCGTCTGCAAACTTTGTCAGCCAAAGTCCTCCCATGTTGGCCTGTACTTCTGAGAAGTAGATGCCGAACAATAGGGGGCCAAGGACCGAGCCCTGTGGGACACCACTTGTGACCTGCTTGGAGTCTGACATAGCGCCAGCAACTCTAACCCTGTGGGTTCTGTCCTTAAGCCAGTTTGCAACCCATCTTGTGACATATGGGTTTACATTTAAGCTGGTAAGTTTTCTACAATACCCGAGTGGGGTATTGTGTCGAAAGCCTTTGCAAGGTCAAGGTAGGCTGTATGGACTGCTTTTCCCTCATCAATGGCCTTGGTGACTGTTTCGAAGAAGTCGACCAAGTTCAAAAGGCATGATCTGCCCTTGACGAAGCCAAACTGGGTCGGGTCCAATGTCTGCAAGTCCCCTATATCTTTGTTTATGAGCTCCATTATGATCCTCTCCATAGCTTTGCAGACTAGACTTGTTAAGCTTATGGGGCGGTAATTACCAGGGTCCGTAGAGGCACCGCCTTTGTGGAGTGGGACCACAGTTGCCATACGCCACTCCTTGGGCACGTATCCTGTGGTAAGGCTGAGATTAAACATCTGCCTTATGTGCGGGTTTAATTCCTCATTTAGCTCGTGTAGCACACAGCCGGGGACACCATCTGGTCCCATTGATGCTGTGTTTTTAGCTTTAGAGAGCAGCTTTCACCTGCGCATTTGAGATGTCTGGGAGGCTACACTCCGCTGGGATAGCTATCTCTCCTTTAGTGGGGGGGGGGGGAGTTTGCACTGAACCTGTCTGCCAGTTTGTTGGCAATGTCTGTGGGTTCAGTGATTTTTGTATCATTTTGGACTAATTCTGAGCATATCTGGGAGTTTCCACCCAGGTTCCTAACATAGCTGAAAAAGGCCTTATGATTGTCCTTTGAATCCATGGCAATTTTTCTCTCAAAATTGGCCTTAGTTGATTTTATGAGTGCTCGTATTTTTTTACTAATAATGATCAGGGGTGACTTTCCTTTTATGGATTTTGTTCTATCATGTAATAGCTTTCTCCTCTTATTGTAAAGTTTGTTAATGGTTACAAATTAAAGGTTCAAATTTCCCACATTAAAGGTGGGAAAAGTTTTGAAATGATTTATTGTGGTCTAATTTTTTTATATCACAAAAACCTGGCATTTTAACAGAGGTGTGTACACTTTTTATACCCACTGTATATAGTGAGTTTAGATTAGCCTATAAAAAGGCATGTTTTGGGAGGTGCGATGAAACTGCAATACCTGGAGAAACTAACACAGACTTTATCAGGACATGAAAACTCCACACAGATAGTAACTGAAGGTCAAGAATGAACCTCAAACCCTTGAGCTGTAAGGTAGAAAATTTACCCACTGAACAACTGTTGCTGTTCATGCACTTCAAGCCATATACCATGTGTAATTGTCAGAGGTGTTTGATAACACCAGGGTATGACATGTGGTGGAAGTGACTGTTGGGTTTGATCACAATGAATGAGTACACAATGCTGAAAATGTTGTCTGGTATCTCTCACATCTACTTTCCTCAACATTGCTTGTGCCTTCATCCATTGGTACAGAAAGATGTCTGATACACACTTTGGTGAAATGTCTCTGTGAGTGCACACCTTTCAAATTATGCAAAATGGATGAAAAAAAACACTGTTAACAGGCACTCTATGTTCCATAGCCTCAGTTTCAGTGTGTCTTCATTGTTCGAGTGTTCAAAAATAAGAAATAAATACTAAGAATACAACATTCATTTTACTGAACACATAGCCAACTATTGTCTTGAGTGGTTTGCTAAGAAGACAGTTTTCTTAATGTGTGCAAACCCCATGACATCTTATACCAGAAATCAGACACTTCTCAAGTAACCTAGATGGACAGTTATAGTCTTGAAGTTGAAACTCTCAGAATTGGTAACCTGCAAGGAAAATAAACTTTAAATGGGGGAATAAAATTAGAAGAAAGTCTTTTCATAAAAAAAAAAAAAAATCAATACATAGAAAAAGTTCTGACAAAGGAGTTACCATACTGACCTGTTAGTAACCCTGCAATAAGGCTTGTGGCCACAGTCATACAGAGGCTGGCAAATTCTCTTATGATACTCTCAGACAATCTGAAATAAAAAGTGATAAAAAGATTTAATGCACTGAACAGCTCAAATGCTTTAGTCAGCAAAATCTTTGAACTCAGACAGGCTACTGCAATGTGTAATCATCATCATCAGCGCCTTTCCAAATTTGGATTTGGACTGCACTATACATTTCCTGCTCAGTCTTACCCTCTTCTTCACAAGTTATGATTTGTCTGACTGACAGTGCAGACATACCGATTCAGTGAGGCATGTAAAAATATATAATATAGAAGATCTGAACTTCACAGAAGAAAAGTTCTGTTTCATTTCTTTGGATGCACTTACATCAAAGAATGAAACACACAGTCTCAGTTCACCACCATTTTTGCGTAATGTAAGTATATGAGTATATTTCATTCACTTTCATTGCTAGGGTTGAGAAGAGTTGAATTTTTGCCAAAATCGGGGTACACTGATGTAAGGGAAATTACCCTTTTCCTACCAATGTGATCTCAGAGTTAGTATATTTAAAGTCACAGGGTATGGGGGTGCATGTGGTTTTAGTGGATTTCTTCTGTGTTATTCTTTCATTGATTTGAAGTATGACATAATGTGTTGTTGACAACAGTTACAAATTCTACAGACAGGAAACAGGAAGTCATGTAAATGTAAAATCAGCTGTATATTAGGTCTGAGCTAAATAGGCTTGCATGGAAGCTTACTTCTAACCATACATGGATTTCTGAGGAGGAAAGGAGAAAAACTTGCCTTTCCTATGTGAAATGTGTATAGACAGATAGTAACTGGAAAATGAACAATGTAAACTTAAGGCACAAAAAGACGAGTAATTAAGCGCTTTTGTTCCTTTAATAATTAGAAATTCTTCAGAATAACCCACACGTGCACACATCTCATTTAAGTAAAAAATGTTAAGTGATGTCACTTAACTTGTCCAGTCAAAAAAGAAATTCAATTAATACAAAACCTTTTCTTAAAAAACAGTATTTTCCAGTTGTTAGTTTGCTCAATTCTTTGTTGTTGGTGTATAGACAGATATTTGACAGATATATAAATATAGATATATGGAAAATCTACCTACCTGACCCTCCCTTCTATAAATGCACAACTGCAAGTCTGGTACCTAACTCACTTCCTCCTCTTCTTAATATCACTTATAATTAGGCATTGTTAGCTCTACTATCAGCATATAGCTGTCCTGTTTTTCGGAGACAACAGCCTCCCCAACGCACATACATTCATGCAGACATTCAGAGGCGCACACACACACACATGCGCGCACGCACACACACACACACACACACACACACACACACACACACACCCTTCTTATCCAATTACACTCCCATATATGCTTTCTTTAAAAAACAAAACTTGTTAGTGGAGCTCAGCTATCTCTCCCATTAAAGTGAATCCTTTTATAAAGAAAAGGCAGATGAGGTAAAGCATGATAAATACATTTCTAACTTTTATTCTCTATTTAGGGATGGTTTCTGTAATAATAAAAATAAAACCAGTAGGCAGAAAAGGCAGAAAATAACTTTACTGAAACAAAAATATATTAAAACAAAGGTAATAAAATAAAATAAGCGCTGATGTACTTCCAAGTACTTCATCAGATTGAAATAAAACAGACAATAAACATTTCATTTATAGGCTAGTGTTTCAAACCACATGATCTCATTAAAGGCTTAATTGGTATAAACTCATTTAACCCTTTCCCTCTTATTGCCTGTAAGACAGTCATCCATCTGATCTCTAAGCATTCAATACGTGTTCTAGTATCAACACTTCTTAAACCAATCTTGTAAATCTCCAAGATCATAAACTTAAAACAGTGTTTGCTACCAGCCTGACCAACATGTTTAGAGAGAGCATTCATATGATCTAACTTATTTATACTATATACATGTTATCTAATGCGGTCCCTTAAACAGCAGTTTGTCTTGCCAACATAAAAAGCTTTGCAGACCTCACAGGAGGCCAGATAAACTAAATTAGAAGTACTACAGTTGGCATAAACATTAATATCAAAGGTACACTTAGTGTCTGGGTGTACAAAATGATTGTCAGTTTTAATGTACCAACACACATTACAATGGTGACAGGGAAAGGTACCAATCTTACGTGTATCTGGATTAACCTGTGCTTGCACACGTGGTTTGTAACAAAGCATCTTTTTAATGGAAGGATGTTAAATCAAAAGGAAGATGAATCACCTAATGTTTACTTACATTTCATATCTGACATAAGCACCCTCCAATGCTTCTTAACTGTATTGCAAAGAGAACTAATATCATTTGAATAAGTAAGACACATCCATGGAGGCTGAGAGGACAAATTACCATTAGTACCAATGCAAGCGGAAGTACTATCAAAAAACAACTTAGTTTGAGTATCTCTCACAGCAATAGCCTCATTTTAGTCACAGTTTTTTGATATTTTTTGAATATTTCAGTAGATTTGATCTATTGCTAGTATTGTTTAAGCCATTGGTATTTAAAGATAATAAAGTTAAATCCATCTTATTAGACTATGTATTTTTTGTTTTAATGTGACTATTAAACATTTTCGTCTGATAACTATAAAGTATATGTTTGAGCTTTTAAAGGAAATTATCAGTTTTATCTGCGGTCGAGTGATGTCTAAAGACATGCAGGTAGGTGCGTGCGTGAACGGGTGTGCCTTCTTTGAAGGTTGGGTGTCGAGCTGGCAACTCGGCACAGTAAAAATCCACTGCCAATCATTAGCGGACCGGAGTTCTGCTGTGGCGACCCCTAACCAGGAAAAGCCAAAAGGCATACTTTGAGTGTTTAACAATAAAGTAATGTTTTGGCCTGGCATACTAAAAATGTTTTTGTGAAATAACAAATTTAAATTAATAAATGTTAACAAAACTAAGATCCGCACTAGCCATGGAAAGAAAATCATTCCTAATTTGATGGATAAACCTAAGTCAATCAGATTATCACTCATACCTTGACAATCCAGAACATCTGAGCTCCATAAATTGAATTATCATATGGAGAATATTTGTAATAGGAATAAGAAGTATCTGACCAATGTAATCCACAGAGTAAACGAGTGCCAAGTGGGTAGTTGCAAGAAAATGTATTGATATAAAACAAGCGCTTTCGCTCGGCTAGATACCGAGCTTTTTCAAGTTAAAAATGAATTTAAACATTGGAAACAGTGCCATTTTATATATCTTTCCCTATCACATGGTTAGCTAGTTAGCTGTTAGTCTTAAGTCAATTAACAATTAACAATTAGTGAGGAGTGCTACTTTAGTGAAGCAACACTCATAATTTAAAAAGGAGAAATGCTCATATGTTTAAAAGAAATACCCATATTACAAAGCGTTGCACATTTGAAACATAAAATACACTGTTTAAAAATGTACGTGCTAATGCTCATGTATTAACTCTAATAGCAAGTGTGTATACATATAAAACCTGTTAAATGAACTGCATTATCAGTTATGTTAAAAACTGTATTCCTGTTGTTCATAATTTTTGTGTTAAATATATTTGGTGAATGTTAAAACAATTTTAAAAATAGTAGAAATAGAAAACATACATATGTAGAGAAGAAATTGTTGAAAAAAGTATATAAGCATAAAGTTTACTGTAGTTAAAAAGTCATGTTACAGCAGACACCTACAACAGTGAATGATCTTACTGTGAAGGGTGTGTCTACTTACAAACCTATGAGCGAGCTCTTCTAATTTTGAGAACACTGCTGATGTTAACACTCTCATTTAAACCTGGGGCTCTACTTGCTTCTAACCTGAGTTGCCAGAAAAGTTCTCTATATTCTAGACTTGTTTCCCAGTCGCCACCCCTAGCATTGGGAAGTACTTGTTCCAATACCAAGAACTTAAATTTGAAATTCTTGCAAACCAAGGAATGCTTATATAAAGCATTTGATTCCTTTTGTTTAGAAATGTCATGTAAATGCTCATAAATTCTTCTTCTAAAAGGCCTTTCTGTTTTGCCAATATAGAAACTAGTGCAGGTGGTACAGAACCCTAAGTATACCACTTCTTTGCTGCCACAGTTTGTAAATCTTTAGGTCTAAACAGAAAGTTCCTAGAAACAATGTAAATACTAGGGGTGTCAAAAATAGTGGTACATTGTTTGCAGGCACCACATTTAAAGGTGCCTGCTTTGGGCAATTGAGTGTTCGTTCTGGTGTGTTTGTTCCCTTCAAAAATTTCTTTGAGGTTGGTGTCCCTCTTTCTAATAAACTTTGGGTGTGGTGGTATAATATTTTTCAATTCATCATGTAGTGAAAGAACTGGCCAATGTCTGTGGAAAATTTCTTCAACTTCAAAGGAGCTGAGACAGTAAGTATAAATGAACCTGCCATAAGTGTGGTCAGGCTCTTTAATATCAGTGTGATGAACAACCACATCTGCACCTAAAAGAGGGGGATAGAGTGTTTCTCTGCTGCCCATGACCTGTTGGGTTAAAGTAGTTAAAAGTGTTAAGGGGTATCCTCTTTCAAGGAATAGAGATTTTAGGAAGTCAATCTCTTCTAAATAATCATGTGTAGTACTGGACATTCTAGAAGCTCGTATGAATTGTCCTTTGACAATACCCTTTTTCTGATAGAAGGGGTGTCCACTCTGAAAGTGTAAGTATGTATTAGAAAAGGTTGGCTTCCTATATAGTTTAGATTGGAATATATTATTGACCCGATCCTTGTATAAGGTTACATCAAGGTAATGTAGTTCGTCATTACTAATCGTATACGTAAATGATAAAAAATGGGTGGTTGAGTTTAATTACTTGATGAAATCCAAAAATTCATCATGGGTTCCTGTCCAAAAAATGCATATATCGTCTAGGTACCTCTTGTAGTGCACTAAATATTGTACCCAGGTGGTAGAAAAAATAAACCTTTGTTCCCATCTATGTAAGACGGTGTTAGCATAAAAGGACGCACAAGGAGTGCCCATAGCTACTCCTTTTTTCTGCTTGTATATTTCACCATTAAAATGTATATAGTTGTTTTCTAAAATTGTTTCCATGTATTCAACTAACAGGTTAGTTATAGTGTTGCCCAGATTGGTTTCAGTACTTAATACTTCATTAAACCACTCTAAGCCCACTGAATGTGGAATACTTGGGAATAGATCAACTATATCTATAATGATCAAAAGTAGTTCCGGTTTGTAAAAAGCATGTTTTATTCCTTTGAGAATATCCCAGGAGTCCTTACAAACGTGTTCTAATGATGTTCCGAACTGTTTTGTTACCTGGTCAATAAATTTCCCTAAAGGTTCTGTAATGCCTCCTGCCCCAGATACAATTGGTCGAAACTTTAAAGGGTCAAGCCCTTTGTGTATCTTGGGGATTCCGAAAATAACAGGGATTCTTGGTTTGTTGACATACAAGTAGTTGTAAAGCTTTTCATTAATAGCGCCTTGAAGTAGGTGGTCAGTTAACATAAAACTAATCTTCGAATAGGCGATATTAGCCTCATTTCTAGATACTAGCTCATACTGGTTAGAATCCTGCAACATGCTGTAAATGTAGGTATCATAATCCGAGTTGTACATCAACACCACCCCTCCCCCTTTATCAGGTTTCATAACTCTAACATTCTATTTCTTGAGATAGTTAATGAGTCTGAGTGCCTGTTGGTCTAAGTTGGTTGGAGATGTTTTAGCTACTTTGGACCGGAATGATCTAAGGTCCCTATCAACAAGTTCCTCAAAGACCTTAATAGATGGGTGGGTGGGGGGTATTGAAAGTACTACTCCTACTCAATTTGTTGTTGGTATAGGGTTGCCCCTTGAAGTAGAGTGTAAGATTTAAATTCCTTACAAAATGTTTCAAGTCTATAAGAGTGTTCACTATATTGAGGGGGCGTAGGGGTACAAATTGGAGACCTCTGGTTAGCAAGTCAAAGGCATCCTGCTTAATGTCAACGTCTGTATAGTTGAAAATAGTACAATTATCTTTCTTGATTACAACGTAGTTACTACCATGTGTAAAGGACATGTTATGTTCATTCTGAGACACATTGCCAGCTTGACATGCTACTATCTCCTGTTCCACCCTTGAGGTGTCTGTTTTTGTCCCCTCCCCCCCGTTCTCCCGGGGGAGTTCTTTCCTTCCTTTGTCAGCCAGCTTTTCGCTTCTACGAAGTGGTTCACTATATTTTAAATTGTGTTCTTCGGGAATGTTCCCTGGTTGTTGTTGTTGATATAACTACCCACATTTGGTTTATTGACCCATCGTGATCTACCAGGCAGTGGATATACCACCCCTTCACGATATTCAATGAGGTCACGTTCTAATTTACGTACTTTTTGGTTAAGGATTCTAACACAAAACTGATCTACTTCATCAAACACTTTATCATAGTTGAATTTTACACTCTGAAAATTTCTGTCATTCACTAATGAGTTGTTTAAACCATTTAGCTCAGTTAGAAGAATATCGGCTTTCGCCTCATATTCCAAAACC
This sequence comes from Protopterus annectens, assembly GCF_019279795.1. Lineage (NCBI taxonomy): Eukaryota > Metazoa > Chordata > Ceratodontiformes > Protopteridae > Protopterus > Protopterus annectens. Next base: position 1,229,577,411 of record NC_056727.1, on the reverse strand, counting down.
ATAGCATTTAAAATTTCAATACCAGCCCCATCAAAGATTTCACATAGTTTCTTGTAATATGGAGTTCCCATCTGTACATTGTTAGGGAACTTGAAACAACGTAGACCCTTCGGTACACGTTGCACGGTCACACACTCTTTTAAGTAATTAATTTCGAGCTGGTTGCTTTTATATGCATATAATTTGTCTCTTAGTTCATTAAAATTAAGTTCAATGCTGTTAGTGGCATTATTATTAAAAGTACCTTGCTTGAAGACAAATTGTTGATCTGTCCAGGCATTAAAGTTAAAATCTTTAGGTTGCCTGCCATTTGTGTTGTTAACCGCAGTTGCTATTTATTTCTTGGTTTTGATCGTTTTGGTGCTACTGCTTCATGGCTGAGGAGACCGGATCCACTAATTTCGCTGATACACCTCAGCTGCTAAAAGATGACCGTGAAGACGGTCCTGTAACAAGAAGAGAATTTAATCAAGTCTTTTCCCTTTTAACTCAACTAACTAACGTATTAAAAAGCAACAGCGACAGCGATACTCTATTGCCTGGAAACCAACAACAGATCTCTAACTTGGCCAGAAAATCTCTACCAGGCTTAACACAAGATGGTACTGGTGTTTTAGAAGCCCCTTCTTCATCTAATTCTGTCTTTGCTAGAGCAGTCAGCTCTGAGCACATTGGGTCTTTGTCCACTGCGGTTAACAACACAAATGGCAGGCAACCTAAACCTAAAGATTTTAACTTTAATGCCTGGACAGATCAACAATTTGTCTTCAAGCAAGGTACTTTTAATAATAATGCCACTAACAGCATTGAACTTAATTTTAATGAACTAAGAGACAAATTATATGCATAGAAGAGCAACCAGCTTGAAATTAATTACTTAAAAGAGTGTGTGACCATGCAACGTGTACTGAAGGGTCTACGTTGTTTCAAGTTCCCTAACAATGTACAGATGGGAAATCCATATTACAAGAAACTATGTGAAATCTTTGACAGGGCTGGTATTGAAATTTTAAATGCTATGGTTCTGGAATATGAGGCGAAAGCCGATATTCTTCTAACTGAGCTAAATGGTTTAAACAACTCATTAATGAATGACAGAAATTTTCAGAGTGTAAAATTCAACTATGATAAAGTGTTTGATGAAGTAGATCAGTTTTGTGTTAGAATCCTTAACCGAGAAGTACGTAAATTAGAACGTGACCTCATTGAATATCGTGAAGGGGTGGTAAATCCACTGCCTGGTAGATCACGATGGGTCAATAAACCAAATGTGGGTAGTTATATCAACAACAACAACCAGGGGAACATTGCCGAAGAACACAATTTAAAATATAGTGAACCACTTCATAGAAGCGAAAGGCTGGCTGACAAAGGAAGGAAAGAACTCCCCCAGGATTTTCAGCAACCCCCCGGGAGAACGGGGGGAGGGGACAAAAACAGACACCTCAAGGGTGGAACAGGAGATAGTAGCATGTCAAGCTGGCAATGTGTCTCAGAATGAACATAACATGTCCTTTACACATGGTAGTAACTACGTTGTAATCAAGAAAGATAATTGTACTATTTTCAACTATACAGACGTTGACATTAAGCAGGATGCCTTTGACTTGCTAACCAGAGGTCTCCAATTTGTACCCCTATGCCCCCTCAATATAGTGAACACTCTTATAGACTTGAAACTTTTTGTAAGGAATTTAAATCTTACACTCTACTTCAAGGGGCAACCCTATACCAACAACAAATTGAGTAGGAGTAGTACTTTCAACCCCCCCCCACCCATCTATTAAGGTCTTTGAGGAACTTGTTGATAGGGACCTTAGATCATTCTGGTCCAAAGTAGCTAAAACATCTCCAACCAACTTAGACCAACAAGCACTCAGACTCATTAACTATCTCAAGAAAGAGAATGTTAGAGTTATGAAACCTGATAAAGGGGGAGGGGTGGTGTTGATGTACAACTCAGATTATGATACCTACATTTACAGCATGTTGCAGGATTCTAACCAGTACGAGCTAGTATCTAGAAATGAGGCTAATATCGCCTATTCAAGATTAGTTTTATGTTAACTGACCACCTACTTCAGGCTATTAATGAAAAGCTTTACAACTACTTGTATGTCAACAAACCAAGAATCCCTGTTATTTTCAGAATCCCCAAGATACACAAAGGGCTTGACCCTTTAAAGTTTCGACCAATTGTATCTGGGGCAGGAGGCATTACAGAACCTTTAGGGAAATTTATTGACCAGGTAACAAAACAGTTCGGAACATCATTAGAACACGTTTGTAAGGACTCCTGGGATTTTCTCAAAGGAATAAAACATGCTTTTTACAAACCGGAACTACTTTTGATCACTATAGATATAGTTGATCTATTCTCAAGTATTCCACATTCAGTGGGCTTAGAGTGGTTTAATGAAGTATTAAGTACTGAAACCAATCTGGGCAACACTATAACTAACCTGTCAGTTGAATACATGGAAACAATTTTAGAAAACAACTATATACATTTTAATGGTGAAATATACAAGCAGAAAAAAGGAGTAGCTATGGGCACTCCTTGTGCGTCCTTTTATGCTAACACTGTCTTACATAGATGGGAACAAAGGTTTATTTTTTCTACCACCTGGGTACAATATTTAGTGCACTACAAGTGGTACCTAGACGATATATGCATTTTTTGGGCAGGAACCCATGATGAATTTTTGGATTTCATCAAGTATTTAAACTCAACCACCCATTTTTTATCTTTTACGTATACGATTAGTAATGACGAACTACATTACCTTGATGTAACCTTATACAAGGATCGGGTCAATAATGTATTCCAATCTAAACTATATAGGAAGCCAACCTTTTCTAATACATACTTACACTTTCAGAGTGGACACTCCTTCTATCAGAAAAAGGGTATTGTCAAAGGATAATTCATAAGAGCTTCTAGAATGTCCAGTACTACACACGATTATTTAGAAAAGATTGACTTCCTAAAATCTCTATTCCTTAAAAGAGGATACCCCTTAACACTTTTAACTACTTTAGCCCAACAGGTCATGGGCAGCAGAGAAACACTCTATCCCCTTTTTTTAGGTGCAGATGTGGTTGTTCATCACACTGATATTAAAGAGCCTGACCACACTTATGGCAGGTTCATTTATACTTACTGTCTCAGCTCCTTTGAAGTTGAAGAAATTTTCCACAGACATTGGCCAGTTCTTTCACTACATGATGAATTGAAAAATATTATACCACCACACCCAAAGTTTATTAGAAAGAGGGACACCAACCTCAAAGAAATTTTTGAAGGGAACAAACACACCAGAACGAACACTCAATTGCCCAAAGCAGGCACCTTTAAATGTGGTGCCTGCAAACAATGTAACACTATTTTTGACACCCCTAGTATTTACATTGTTTCTAGGAACTTTCTGTTTAGACCTAAAGTTTTTACAAACTGTGGCAGCAAAGGAGTGGTATACTTAGGGTTCTGTACCACCTGCACTAGTTTCTATATTGGCAAAACAGAAAGGCCTTTTAGAAGAAGAATTTATGAGCATTTACATGACATTTCTAAACAAAAGGAATCAAATGCTTTATATAAGCATTCCTTGGTTTGCAAGAATTTCAAATTTAAGTTCTTGGTATTGGAACAAGTACTTCCCAATGCTAGGGGTGGCGACTGGGAAACAAGTCTAGAATATAGAGAACTTTTCTGGCAACTCAGGTTAGAAGCAAATAGAGCCCCAGGTTTAAATGAGAGTGTTAACATCAGCAGTGTTCTCAAAATTAGAAGAGCTCGCTCATAGGTTTGTAAGTAGACACACCCTTCACAGTAAGATCATTCACTGTTGTAGGTGTCTGCTGTAACATGACTTTTTAACTACAGTAAACTTTATGCTTATATACTTTTTTCAACAATTTCTTCTCTACATATGTATGTTTTCTATTTCTACTATTTTTAAAATTGTTTTAACATTCACCAAATATATTTAACACAAAAATTATGAACAACAGGAATACAGTTTTTAACATAACTGATAATGCAGTTCATTTAACAGGTTTTATATGTATACACACTTGCTATTAGAGTTAATACATGAGCATTAGCACGTACATTTTTAAACAGTGTATTTTATGTTTCAAATGTGCAACGCTTTGTAATATGGGTATTTCTTTTTACACATATGAGCATTTCTCCTTTTTAAATTATGAGTGTTGCTTCACTAAAGTAGCACTCCTCACTAATTGTTAATTGTTAACTAACTTAAGACTAACAGCTAACTAGCTAACCATGTGATAGGGAAAGATATATAAAATGGCACTGTTTCCAATGTTTAAATTCATTTTTAACTTGAAAAAGCTCGGTATCTAGCCGAGCGAAAGCGTTTGTTTTATATCAATAAATTTTCTTGCAACTACCCACTTGGCACTCGTTTACTCTGTGGATTACTTTAGTCAGATCCTGCTTTGAAGCTTGTTTTTCTTTGGTTTGGTGATACTGTTGCTATTTATTTCTAGGAATAAGAAGTATTTATATTATTTTGAACATATATAGTACTATTGTAGATTAGACAGCATTCTAATACAATATAACTGTCTACTTATTGTATAAGCAATTAATATTTACATGAAAGATTGATGACAGGCAATTCAATCATAGTAAAGTAGGATGTATCATATATAAAACCTCAGTAAAAAATTATAATTCACAGTTATTTAACATATTCACCCTTATTGATGAAGTCTTTCAAAACTTATTACTTAATATAAATAGATGGTAATAATATTTATACCTAATGTTTATAATACAATGTATTTTACTGGATATATCAGAAGTTATATTTCCTTGTTTGCCAGCATTTAAGTAATCACTTTGTTGCTAACTTAGTTAAAGCATCAAGTTTGTTTTATGTGAACATTGATGAAAGTTAGTGCATTTTAATTATAAGTGCATCTCTCTTCCCCCCATTTCCTATACATACGGATTTTCATATCTATCATTTCTTATTATAAAATGAGTGAAATTATAGGTTAAAACCAAATAATTCATGTATTGTGATTAACAATTACAAATTCCCTTTCCATATTTATAAATTGCCATTTTATGGCATATACTGAAAGTTTTTAGATTTAAGTGGCAACATTCTATTTTGTATAATGAGCAAAGGTTAAACAGAGTGATTATTGTCAATTTAATACTATTTGTTCAGAATGTGATTGTTACATTCTGTGACATTTCTAGTTCAGGCTTCTATTGTTTCCCTTGAACAACTTTGTCAGTTTGATGTCATGTATAAAACACAAGTTACCTTGGTAACAGCTTAAGTATTATGTATGGTCAAGATGGGTTACAAAACCACAATTTAAGTTAAAGCAATTATATGACTTGTTATGCACATTTGCTTATATGAGAAAATCGTAATGCTTCCCCTTGATGTTCAATATAGTGTATGTCATCTATGACAAGTTAAAAACAGTAGTGTTATTATACACAAGCCCATGTTATTAAACTGAGTGTCTATTACCAATTTAATACTGTTTGTTCAGAATATGATTGTTACATTCTGTTGCATTTCAAGTTCAGGCTTCTATTGTTTCTCTTGAACAACTTTGTCAGTGTGATGTCATGTATAAAGCATTAGTTACCTTAGTAACCCCTTAAATATTATATATGGTCAAGATGGGTTACAAAAACTACAATTCAAGTTAAAGCAATAACATGCCTTGTTATGCATATTTACATATATAAGAAAATCATCATGCTTCCCCTTGATGTTCAATGTAGTATATGTCATTTATGACAAGTTAAGACAGTAGTGTTATTATACACAAGCTCATGTTATTAAATCCTGTCTTTAATATTTAAATTCAGCAGACTGCTTCATCTTATATGACGATTATATATTTTATGTCTAGATTTACTAAAATCATACATTACATAACTATTGTGTGTGTGCGTTTTTTTTTTCGGCTGTTGCTTAGTTATTTGTGAGACCACAAGCTGTAATGCTTATTCTTATTACTAGCTCCTTCCAAGCAAGTTTATACAATCCATAGACATTAAATTATGAGACCCTTCTAGTTTCTTATTTGTTATAAGTATATTTCCATCCTTACATACACACATGTCAGTACTTCAAGCACGGGCAACAATGCCCATCCAGTTTTGCCAGAATACCATTCACTAGTTCATGTGGTGTGTTTCCAGGCTGTTCTTAAAATATCCAAACCAATATTTGTCCTATTCCATTTTACCAGCCTGTTCCATGCAGTGGCCACTCTGCCAGTGAACCACTCAACACACCTTCCATTCCCGCAGATATTTCCACAAAGGAAATCTGATGACTCTCTAGCACTTCCTGGCAACTTCAGATGCTCCTAGAATCAGCTATCCCCATATGCCCAACATGTCTGAGCAAGCTCACCTTCCAGACCACTGCAAAGGGTACTGCACAAGACCAAGTGCTCTTAGTCTTTCACAATAACTCAATCTTCCACTTTTATGTAAGTCATTAATGTGTTTGGACCAAAATAAATTTTAAATATAAAATTGCACTTATTATTATTTTATTTATTTTATTATCAATAATCAACTTAATGAGCTAAACGAAGTGTTGGGAGACCATCAATATGTGTACATGTGGTTTACAACAGCCCTTTTATTATATATATATTTTTTTAAACAAAAAACTTCATTGCCGAGAATCATCTTGGAGGCACCTCAGAGCCTTTAAGCATTATCGGCACTCTGTCTCTGTTCCCATAACAACCTGGGAGCATCTGTTTCTGTTAGTGTGTCTGGGTACTGCATACCAGAGGCTTGCAATGCAAAGCTCAAGCCTAAATTCCATCCCTTTCAGTGAGGCAGCAGCCAGAAAAGGAATGGAGAGCAAACAGATGAAAAAAAAAAAAAAAAAAAAACCTCCCAACAAGCCGCCAAAACAAGAGATCACACATTCTTCCAGCCTTCCCATCTCTTACTCAGCAGATGTATGAACAAACTATTCTCTTCCAAAATATTTCAAATCACAGTTTTATCCACCCTCTTCCTCTGGATCCAGGCTAAAACACCAAATGTCTCTTCCTAATACACAAGCATCAGTAAACCTCGATCACAAGTCACAACCAACAGCTTCCCAGAGACGAAAACGACAACATACAACAGCTGCCAGATACAGCTCCATCCACACACACCATGTCAGGCTTAATCAAACAGCACTCAAAGCTATGATACCTGCCATAAGTGATTCTAACTGTTTAGACAGAATAATAATGACATTTGTACTAGTTGCCAGACACGGCTACATCCACACACACACCATATCAGGATTGATCAAACAGCACTTGAGACTATGATACTTACCATAATTGATATTAACTATGTTTAGACAGAATAATAATGACATTTGTACTAGCTGCCAGACACAGCTGTATCCATGCACACCATATCAGGATTGATTAAACAGCGCTCGTAGCTGTGATACCTGACATAATTGATATTAACTATATTTAGACAGAATAATGATGACATCTGTACTAAGAGCTTGCCACTATTATTTAACCAGGATATACATGACATTTCTAAATCATACTTTAACTGTAGAAGGTATTAGTCTCCATGACAGCATTTTTTTTTCAAAACACTCTACTGTTACTGCTATTATATATGATGTTAATTTGTTACATTTGAGTCTGAACTCTGATGAATGGTACCTTGTTGAATTAGTTAATTAATTAATTCAATTATTATAAGTAAAATCAATGAAAAATGAACAAGATAAGTATTCACTGAGTTCAAGCATGGAAATAGAAACTTCTATGTTTGTAGCATATGTTGCTTTGTTTGGCTTATATATAATGTAAATAGTAACCCATCTTGACCTACCTTTGTGAAGAATTATTGGACTCTTTGAACATTCTGAATAAATCATTGCTGTTTCTCAGTTTAAGAAACCCTCCTTTTTTAAAAATAAAAACAGATGACAAGTGATGTACCATATCAGTTGATACTTTGAGAGATGTAGTTGTAAGAGTTATTTTTTTGGGACAGCTATCTTTGAATCAGTTCTTTGTTTCTTCTTTCTAGCATCAGTCCAAGGATTTGTTTCTTTTATTCTTTTAAGAGTAGGGGCCATCCATTCCACTTCTTCTGGGATAGACACTATGCTGTTGTTTTTGATGAATATAGCAGCTTCGTCTAAGTCATTAAAGGTTCTCATCTCATTGGCAAAAAGTATTTTTATCTTGGCTGGAAAGGCCAGCTGTGCTTTAATGTTGTTTTGTTTCAACAGTTTTATTATTCGCCAGACTTTTTTTCCTTTATTCTAGTATTCTGGAAGAATAATCATTGTCAAACCTTATCAGGCGTTGATTGTATTGTAAAGGTGATTTTCTCCAAGCAGCTTTTAATATTAGTTCCTTATCCAGAAATGAAACAAATTTTATAACTATGGATCTAGGTGGAGTATTTGTTGAGCTAGAAGCAGGTTTTCTCAGTGCTCTATGTGCCCTTTCGATTCCAAATGAATGTCCCTCTTTCAAGTCTAAAATTTCAGGAATCCAGGTTGTTAAGAATGAAATAATGTCTTCCCTTCAGTGTTTTCAGGCAGACATTGTTTCTCCTTTCTCTGTTTTCTAAGTCATGTATTTTGTTAAGCAGCCATGTATTCTGTTTAAGCAGAAATTCTTTTTGGAATTCTTCCTCTTTGAGTCTCCCTTCGATGTCATTTAGAGGAGTCTTTATATTTGTTATTTTTGTATGGTGTTGCTGTAATAGTTCCTTAACAGTATCAGTCTGTTTTTGAGAATTTAATTTGAGGTTTTCTAAGTCATTTTTAAAGCCCTCCATCTTCAAAGATAGTTCCTGTAAGGCAGATGTCATCAATTGCAGTTCTTTCTTCAAAGCAGCATCTGGATGATAATTCCTTGAGTTGTTCATATTCAGTGACTCAATATATCTCCAAATTACTTGACAGGAACATTTTTGTATATCTCCACCAAAATTGATATTCATGTAGTTTATCTTTAGATTTCTGATGTTTTAAACTTGAAAATAATAACATTTTCCTATATTATTATACTAGTTTATGGAGCTCTCAACATTCACTGCTCTCAGTTGGCCAGCTAGGCTCCACCCTGTCTTCCCCTACTGTTTTTGATAACTCAGGTGGATGTAAACAATCTCACAGTGCCTACCAGCAACATAGACAAATTGGGCATTGGTTTAATATTTCATCCAAAGGATAACACACTCAGGAGTACAACCCCCTTAAAGTGCACTGCAGTATCAGCAATCCATCTACATGGTGTGAGAGCAGAACCCACAGCCTTCTACACCAAACTAGCACTGTTTTCAAATTTTATAGCACAAACACTGATGGCCACTTACTAAATAAAACAGTTGCACACTAAAACCAGACTTGTCATAAGCAACAGTAAACTCTTGCCCTGAAGCTCAAATTATGTAAAAATACAGTTTTAAAGATTTTTTCCCCATTAAGCAGTGGAACTAGATGTATGAATCAATAAATGACAAAATTATCCATGTCAGAACATTTCAATCAATCTGGTAGTCAGGGTTTGAGCCTAAGCAAGCTAATTAACTAACCTGCCATCTCTAACTAGGACATTTCGCACACACACACACACACACACACACACACACACACACACACACACACACACACACACACGTGAAGGAGTGCTCATCTCATTCCAAAACCGCTGAAGGAATGGAATGCTCTGCTTGTTCCAAAACTTCATGAAAGTTCTGCACAATGGTAGTAAAAGCAGCAGATGTTAATGGTAGTCCTACTAGACCTGAAGTTCCAACTCTCAGCCAAATTCCCCACTTTGCCATGTGTGTCATACTACAGATGCACACACAGTCCACATATGCAGAGTGTCCTTAAAGAAGACGATGTGTGTGACTTTTTTAATTGCATAATTAAAACTAAATGTTGTGGCTGCCCCCCCCCCCCCCAGCCTTTATGCCCTAGGCAACTGCCTAGATGGCCTAGCGCTGGATCCAGCTCTGCTTATACCATGCCTATTTGGTCATAAGGGAAATTATGTAGATTGCTTTTCTCCAGATTTCTATGCTGTTTATTCATGACTAGTATTGGTCTGGATTGCTTCTAATATTACTGTGCCTTAAACTGTGTAAATATTAATAAGGAGGTTTTGTGCATATTGTGTTCTGAAGGAAAGGTTCACTGCAGTCATTGAGAGCATCTACTGTTGGCTTGCACTATTTTGAAGTTTAATATCCTGTTGTTATGTTTGCTTGTCTGTTTCTCAGATTATTGTTTAATTATATTTAAGCAGTATGGAACATAAGGTTTGATTCTTTATTTGCATTCCTTCTGATAAAACGAAACACAACATTTTGGTTAGAGTGCTGCAGCTGTAATATTTTTAGAATTAGTTTAACAGTTTTTGCTCTGGTTTAATATGTACAGTTAATAATTTAATTTTCCATGTAGACACACTGACTTGTATTCGTACCTACTGTACATTTTTACTACAGTAATGGGGAGGGCTGGTAAGCTGTTAAATACTGGCCTGCTAAATTAACATGTGGTGTTCTCCCTTCCTTGTTCTAGTATTTCTATAACATGGAATAGGAAGCTAAACCTTGATATCAAACCTTTTAAACATTTTTGTTGTAACTGTCAATCAATGTTGCATTGTATTGTTTTAATGATGTCTATGACTGTATGTATGCTTTTAACATTGAATAATCAAATGCTTATAAAAATATATATATAATTCTGTTAATGTAGATATTTTGTCTTATCATACAGTGTTTAGATAGTATCATCTCTTTGCACTAATGTTTTGCCTATAATTCTGTGTATAATTTATATCTGTTTATCTATATACAATGATCCAAATTCAGTAAGGTTACATGTGTAAGCCATGTGTACATCTTGGTGGTAACCATTTTCAATTTGGAAACAACCACAGACCTCTCAACTGTCCCTGATCTTCAGGGACGTCCCTGATATAGACTCCGATTTTAGGTCTGTCCTTCTTAATCCCTCTGAAAACTGGTGAGTGCTGAAGAAAAGGTGGTGAATTGCCCTTAATAAATGATAGTAATTCAGAGTTATAGACGTTTTACATCAGAACACCTATATTAATCCACATTCTCTTATTCTGCAAATGTTTCAGGTTAATAGTACAAATATTTAGAAAATGTCCCTGATTGTCCCTGATTATTTGAGGAGTTGTCCCCGATTCTGTTGAGATTTGTCTCCGATCGGTTGAGAGCTATGCAACCCTACCACAATACTGCACCACAAAGAGGTGTATTTCTCCAGTGGGTTATCTCTTTGCCCTACCACAAATGCTAATGAGGCATTCTAGGGAGCAGTCTATGCTAATTAGCAATGTGCTCTGCCCCCAAGAAATGCCTCTGGTAAGACATTTAAGCAGCCAAATCACTCAGCCCGTGTTCAGCTCATCATGTTAGATGTAGGTATCAGGGAGTTTAGCAGACAGGTAGTATTGGAGGATATGTGTATGTATATGTGTAGCTGCATGTGTGAGTATTTGTAGAAGTGAGAGTGGTGAAAGGTGTGTGTGAGAGTCTACCTTGGAAGTCACAGTAGGGATTAGTCAGGGGATAGGTAAGGTGTGTGTGCATGTGTGTGTGTGTGTGTGTGTGTGTGTGTGTGTGTGTGTGTGTGTGCGCGTGCAGGTGTGTGGGTGTGTGTGTATGTGTATGTGTGTGTGAGAGTGAGTGTCTGCTCAGAAGGTCACACTAGGGCTTAGGGGATAGGTAAGGTATATGTGTGTTTATATGAGCGTGTGTCTGCCCAGGAGGCCACACTAGGCCTTAGTTAGGGGAAAGGTAAGGTGTGTGTGTGTGTGTGTGTGTGTGTGTGTGTGTGTGTGTGTGTGTGTGTGTGTGTGTGTGTGTGTGTATGTGTGTGTGCGTATCTATATACCTATATATCTATATCTATAGCTATATATATGTATATATGAATTCACTTCATAACACTGAAAGCTCAATACAGTGAAACTCAAAACACTGAAACCAAAACACTGAAACTTCAAAATCTTGAAAACTCAAAATGCTGAAACTCAAAACACTGAAAACACATATGATACACATACTGAGTTTAAAAACATAAATCATAGCACTTTCCACCAAGTGTAAGCAGGGGGAAAGTCCCCCTGCACCCACCATGTGGGGGGCTGCACCCCCCCACACCCCCTGCTACTTATATATATCAACTCCAAGATTGCACTTCACTATACTAAGTACAATCTTGGAGTTGACATATTTAAGTAGCAGGGGGTGTGGGGGGGGGGGCTTGCCCCTCTGCTTACACTTGGTGGAAAGTGGTATGATTTATGTTGTTTAAACTCAGTATGTGTATCATATGTGTTTTCAGTGTTTTGAGTTTCAGTGTTTGTTTTGAAGTTTCAGTGTTTCGGTCTTCTATATTATGAAGTTTTCTCATTTTTAGTGTTTTGAGTTTTCAGTGTTATGAAGTGAATCCGTATATATATATATATATATATATATATATATGTGTGTGTGTGTGTGTGTGTGTGTATGTGTGTGTATATATATATATATATATATATATATATATATATATATATATGCATGAATGTGTAAATGTATGTATGTGTGAAGAGGGCTGTCATACCTTCACATTCCCCTAGACTAATGAGCAAATCTTGCAACACTGGGGGAGACAATAGATACCAGGGATAACTCCTTATATCATGCCTTAAAGACACTTGCAAAATAATAGAACAAAACATTTGCATCACAAAAGGAGGGGCACTGGATGCCAGCAATACTCTCTCTATTTAGCGTACCCAAAAGAAACTTTAAATGATTCACATTCTGTATCTTTGACACTCACACAGAGCATGTTAGTCCTCTGCAGCACTACCAGTTTAGGGAGAATGTTGCTTTTTATGTTCGATTTATGGACGATCTTTTCCTAGTTGGAAATCTGATCAGGAACAATTGGGTCGATTCTTGGAATATCTTAATTCAACTACAGAATTTTTAAAATTTACTATGACAGCTTCATTAAAAATGGTATCCTATCTAGATGTATACACTGAGAGGTTATCAAATGGCCTCCTTAATACAGGGGTCTATAGAAAGTCCTGTTACAGAAATTCATTCTTACATAGGACCAGCATGCATCCTGAGTTAATTTTTAAAAATGTTGTAAAAGGTCAAGCAATGCGCATATCCAGATTAAATTCAACAGAAGAGGGGTATGAGCAAGAAATTAATAATTTGAAACAACAATTCTTGGAGAGAAGTTATAAAATCAATGAAATTGACCATGGGCTATCAGAAATGACTACCCTTAGGCAAGGTCGAGCCCTCCCACATTTTGCAGATCAAAGTAAATCTAATATAATTCAAGATAGTAATAATAAACTTGATCATCAAGATCGAACTATCCCCATTCATTATACTGAAGATGTTAAAGACATTAGAGAAGCTTATATTAAATATTGGGATATATTACAAGTGGATCCCACTATCCGAGAGGTAGTGGGCAAAACACCCAAATTTATTTATAGAAATAAATTTAACCTATATAGGATGCTTTGTAATCCCAATAGAATCAATGTCCAAATATCTAGAAGCACAAAACATGGGGTAACACAACCTTGCAAAAAATGCAATTTTTGCCAGATGATCGATTCTACAGCTTGTTTTGTGCATCCAACAACAGGACAATTTTTTAGGTTCCATCCTAAAGCTGATTGTAATACCTCACATGTTGTATATCTTGCTATCTGCCAGTCTTGCCCAGCATTTTATGTGGGCAAGACAGACAGACGACTTAAAGAAAGAATCAGGGAACATCTATACAATATTAGGATTAAATCAGATAAAAATGCATTATCGAAACATGTTATGAATACATCTACAGAACATACATTTAGATTTCTAGTGATGCATGTGAATCACCCAACAATTAGAAGAGGGCCTATACGCAATCAGACTGAGCAAAATGAAACAAAATGGATCATACGACTAAGGGCTGATAGAGATCCAGGTTTGAATGATAGGATACCGATTCGTCCTATGTTGAAAGATAGAAGACTTAAGATATAGCTCTTCTACATATATGAGTATTTAGGCATATATATATATATATATATATATATATATATATATATATATATATATATATATATATATATAGGTTCATAGGTTCATACTAGGCTATCTGCCCAAGGGCATTTATAAGCCTAGCCCATAGTTATTTGGCTTTCGCCACCCCTTTAGTTTGAATAAAACTATGCCTATTATTTTGCTATTTTGCTTATTTGTCAAGCAGTGACACTGAAGTAATCCCTGGGGTATATTTGCGATCCCCCATCCATTGGTCAAAGATTCCTCTTGAACAAGGCCAGCGAGGTGCTCTGCCTCACATGTACCGGGATTTTGTTCCACAGCATAGGGAGTCTCTGGGTGATGAATCTGTCCCTCCAGCATGTTCTATTAATAACCGTGTCAAGGTTTAAGTCTCCCGTCCTTGTGGTTCTGAGGGATCTAGATTTTTTGAGGTGAAGCATATTCATCAAATCAGGGTTTGACATGGCCTTATATGTCAGGCACAGGTCACCTCTGAGCAAGCGGTATGAGACTGAATAGAGCTGGAGTTCTTTCAGTCGGGCAGCATAAGACATATTTTTGAGACCATTTATCCTTTTGGTGAGGAACTTTTGGGGCCTTTCCAGCTGCTGCAGGTGTCTGGTCAGATACATTCCGAATGGGGCATTGTACTCAATCATAGGTCTAATGAGTGATGAGTACAGGGGCGATGACCTCCCTTGATCTAGATGTGAATCCCTTCATGATCAGGTGGGCAATGTAGAAGGTTTTCCTAACTACTTTAGCAACATGAGTGTCAAACGAAGGCTACTGTCAACCTGGGTCCCCAGATCCCTGATGACTTCTTCTGTGCTCAGTGGATTGCCACCTATATGGTAGCTAGGGTAACCTTGTTTTTCCCGAAGGGTATGACTATGCATTTCTTGGCATTTAACTTTAGGCCATGGCTCTGGCACCAGTTATCCGTTTCTGTGAGGCCCTTCTGAAGGATATCTGTGTCAGATGTGTTTTCGACTATGGCCCAGTTTGCAGTCATTTGCAAACTTTGTCAGCCATAACCCTCCTGTGTTTGCTTGTACTTCAGAAAAGTAGATGCCGAACAAGAGTGGACCCAGGACTGAGCCCTGTGGGACACCACTTGTGACAGGCTTTGAGTCTGACATGGCTCCAGCAACTCTGACCCTGTGGGTTCTGTCACTTAGCCAGTTTGCAACCCATCTTGTGATGTATGGGTTTACATTCAAGCTGATGAGTTTTTTGATGATACCTGAGTGGGGTATTGTGTCGAAGGCCTTTGCCAGGTCAAGGTAGGCTGTATGGACTGCCTTTCCCTCATCAATGGCCTTGGTGACTGTCTCGAAAAAGTCAACCAAGTTTAAAAGGCATGATCTGCCTTTGACAAAGCCAAACTGGGTTGGATCCAAAGTCTGCAAGTTCCCTATGTCTTTATTTATGAGTTCCATTATGATCCTCTCCATGGCTTTGCAGATAAGGCTTGTCAAGCTAATGGGACGGTAATTTCCAGGGTCGGTGGAGGCACCGCCCTTGTGAAGTGGGACCACAGTCGCCGTGCGCCACTCCTTGGGTACGTATCCTGAGGTGAGGCTAAGATTAAACAGCTGTCCTAACTGCGGGTTTAATTCCTCATTGAGTTCATGGAGCACACAGCCGGGGACACCATCCAGTCCCATGGATGCTGTGTTTTTTGCTTTGGAGAGAGCAGTTCTCACCTGGGCGTTGGAGTTGTTTGGGGGGCTACAATCCACTGGTATAGATATCTCTCCTTTGGGGGGGGGGTGAGAAGTTTGCACTGAACCTGTCAGCCAGTATGTTGGCAATGTGTGTAGGTTCAGTAATCTTCACATCATTTTGAACTAATTCTGAGCATATCTGGGAGTTTCCTCCTAGGTTTCTAACATAGCTAAAGAAGGCCTTATGATTGTCTTTTGAGTCCTTGGCAATTTTTCTCTCAAAATTTGCCTTGGATGATTTTATGAGAGCTCTTAGTTTTTACTTATAATGATCAAAGGTGTCTTACCTTTCAAGGATTTTGCTCTATCTTGTAGTAGCTTCCTCCTTTTGTTGTAGAGCTTGTTTATGGCTGGGGTCCACCAGACTGGACGCTTGCCTTTGGTACAAAGAGTCTTAGTTTTGTTTGGGATTGCCTGATCCATGCAGTCCTGTAGGTGCTGGTAGAAGGCATTTGTAAGTGATTCAGCGGTTTGAGTAATGTTTACCACTGGCTCAGGGGCCTTAAAGGAGACCACACTAGTTTTAGAAGTGTGAAGTCGGCTTTTGAGAAGTTTTTCACTGTGGTCTTTTTGTTTCAGGTGGGGCGGGATGAGGACCTCCAGTGAGATTAGTTTATGATCTGATCTCACCAGTGAGGGGTATACTTCCGGTGTTGAACATTGTGATCCCATGTTCGTGATGATGAGATCAAGTATGTTTTCTCCTCTTGTGGGGATGGTGACTAGTTGTTCCATGGCATTTGAGTTTATGAACTCCAGGAACCTTTGGGCTAGAGTGTTTGGGCTTGAGTAGTGTTCCCAGTCTATATTAGGGTAGTTGAAGTCACCTAGTATGATAGTGTTTGGAGATACATTTATCCCCTCCATTGTTTTCAGGAAGGCCATGTGAGGTTCCTGAGTTTGAGAGGGTGGCCTGTAACATGCTACAAATTGCAGAGCAGTCTTGCCTATGGTTAATTGCACCTGGATGGTCTCCGATGCATCGTGCGTTACCACCAACCTTGAGGTGTGGGTGTCCTTTATGAATATGGACACCCCTCCTTTCTTGGTGTTGTCCGGATTTTGGGGCCGGAACGCATGATATGAGGTGAAACCTGCTAGTGCTGGGGTGCTCTCAGGAGCCTTGAACCAGGTTTCTGTCACAGCACAGACATCGATGTTCTCCATACTGAGAAGGGCCTCGAGTGCGTGCATCTTGAGATTGAGACTTCTGGCATTTAGCAGCATTACCCTTAGTTTTTTTACTTTTTTGTGTTCTAGGGTGGTAGGTTTTGAATTTGAGCCTTGCCTAAAAAAGGCACTATGGGGGTGGCAAGAGCCTTTGCCAATATCCAGAAGTCTAGGGGTGACAGGTGCAAGCCGTCCCTTGCGAAGCAGCGTGGCTTGTCCAGCATGTCATCCCAGGCAGACAGACATTGTATCCCCTTTGAATGACACCAGAATTTAAGCCAATTATTAAAGCTGATCATGTTATCACTGTATTGTGGCATCATTCTAGGTGAAGGTAGGATACTGCTCAAGGTCAGGGTCATACCTGCCTGGGCTACATAATCAGAGAGCTCCTCAATGTCTCTTTTCATGTAGTCCAAGGAGGTACGTCTCAGGTCGTTGACACCAGCGTGGACAATGACTGAGTCGTACTTGTACCTGCTGTTGAGAGACCTGAGTGCTTGTGTTATGTGGCGGATTCTAGCGCCCGACAGGCAGCTTACTGTGACCTTCTCCTTACTCAGTCTGGTGAGCGGGATGTCAGTGTGTCTGACTATGGAGTCACCTATGACAAGTATGTTTGGTGTTGCATTTGGCCTTAAGGGCAGTGACTGCTTTGCACACTGATTTTGTTGTTTATGTGTTGTTTGTGTGGTGTATTGAGTTTGCAGTTGCTTGGGTGTCTGCTTTGGAGGCCTCTGCTGTTTAGGTAAATTTTACTCAGAGCCTCCGAGTATGTCTTAGTGTGTTTATGTGTTTGATTCAGTGGTGTGGTTGAGTTATGTGAGACTGGTATTGTGGTGTGTGTAGTTGCCTTCTCCTCCTGCCTGGTCTTGCCAGTCCTGAGTTGAGAGAGCTCAGCCTCCAGTCTGGCTAAATAGCTGCATCTCTCACAAGTGTTAGTGTTACATGGGAGGAGGAGATGGTTGTCCGTGTACATGAGGCAATTGTAACATTGTCTCAGAATTCCCAGATTCACCAAATGGGCAGGAGAGGACGCCAGCATCTGACCCTTCGACATGCTAGAAAGAATTATGAGTTGGCATGAGACAGAAAAGTAGTGGGCTTAGCAGGGAGTGGGCACTCCTGGGGGTTTTGCTAGTGAGAGATTTGTATAATATAGGAGTGCTTGACCTGCAAAGAGAATGCTTATAAGACAAGGGATATGCTTATAAGACAAGTGCTGAGCTTTTTGAGAAGAAAAAGCTATTTGGAACAAGTGCTGCACTTTTTAGCGTAGGTGTAAACTGTTTAGGTTCCTAACAGAGCAGTTCTAAGGGAAAAATTGAAGAACAGACTTTCTGGAGCCAGAAAGAGTTTAACCTTGTTTAACTGGCGCTGCCCGATGCTGCTCTAGTGGCAACTCCGCTCTAAATCGCGCTAAAGCACGTTAAAGCGTGCTTGATAGCAGGGGCTGGAAAGAAGCAGGAATAGACCCAAAAGGGAAAATAAAACTACAGTTTCAAGTCAGTATATATATATATAGAACATATATATATGTTCCATTACATGTACATATTATACATTATTAATGTCGATTTATTTTATTTTATTTTATGTTATAAATGTGTTATACTTTATATAGCTTATATAGTTTTTTTACATTAATGAATGTTTAGGTATATATGCACATGCTTTATTACATATGCATACTATATATCTTAGTCTTTCTTCATTTTACGTTGTATACATGATACATAATTGTGTTATATTTTATATATATATTTATAGATTTTTATATGTTTGCCATTTCCACCCTATATAGGCTATATTTATAGATAAATATACATTTTTTTTTATTTGTAATAATTTACTTCTTCATCTGTGTTTTACTCCTAGAAGGCCATTTAGTATATATATATAGGGGAACATCATATGATTATGTACTATATGGTATGATTAAGCAAGAAGTGCTTTATATCATTGTATATTTAATTGATACATATTCCTTTAACATTCACTTTGGTATTTTTATACTAGTAGGTTGAGCTTATACTTGTATACATGATATATTAAATAACAAATAATACACTATGATTATAAAATTATAATTTTTACATTTTATTTTTATTTTTTTCTTATCAGTTTATTTATATTTTAGATTATTTTACATTCTGTATCAAAAGGTAGTGTATAAATTGATAATGAACTGATAGTATGATTGCACCTTGGTTGATGCATAAAATAGCCATCTCTAGCTATGCCATAACATTCAAGTAAACTAAGCTTTATTAGTAACCTTGGTATGAAGGTATTTCGTTAGCTAGGAAATACATAATTGGCACGCGAAATTGTTTTAAATTGGATATTATGGATTTAATCATTAGTTTTGCAAATCGTATTTACGTATAAAGATAACTGTGACATATTTATATATGTAATGAATGCTGTAAAGGGATATTTCATGTTTATATTATCATCCCTTACAACTGTCTAGTTTTGATACTTCTTAGTATGCTCCATTTGTTATTAGTAATATTCAAGTACGTTAAGCTTAATTAGCTATTCAGGTAAGATGGTATCTAGTGGGTTATGAAATACATAATTGATACGTAAAATTGCTTTAAATCGACATTGTGGATTTAACCCTTAGTTCAGGCAATTGTACCTAAGTATAAAGATAACGGTCATATATTTATATATGTAATGAACGTTGCAAGGGGATGCTTTATATTATCACCCCTCACAACTGTCTAGTTTTAACATAGTTTCATATGCTATGCATGTTATTAGAGAGAAGATTGTAACGATTTATACACGCAACGAAAGTTGCAAAGGGACATTTTTTCTCAATTTATAATGGCTCAGTTCTGTGGTTGTCATGTACATTTTGCTTCTTATTAGCTATGGAACTTGAAATTCATCGTGCACAATTTTTTTGCTATTAGTTATTTAAAATAGTAGTCTACTCTTATTTGAACAAAGTGACATATTAAATAATAATTATGCAAGAATATTCTAAGCGGTGCAAGTGCTAGATTAAGAACCTAGCACAACACATTCGTACTATTACAAAGGAAAGCTTTTTAGTTCACTTATGTTTTTAAAAGATAGCGGAGCTCTACGCTATGTTTTGTTTTGTATAAATATGAATTTTTTACATGATTAAGTCACTGAGTACTTTAATTATTTTAATAATTATCTTGATATTTATGTCTTTAAATATATCATATTAATTGATTTTAAGGAAGTGATGTCATGTCTTAGTACTATAAAGGCAGCACTTAGAATTTGTTACTCTATTGGCCTGATGAAGCCTACGGGTGAAAGCGCTTGCCAGATTTCAATAAACTACATTTTTAATTTTATTTAACGCACTTGTGAATTTATGTCGTTTTTCTACATTGCGACTTATTTGGATATGTAAGAAGATACATACGAACCTTGAATGAGAGGAATTAGTCTGAACATATTAGCGGTGAAGTGAAAAACTGCCGATATTGCTGAGATTTTGAATTTACAAATTTTGCGCCATTTTCAAGGTTTGATAGTGTGTGTCATTAACTGTTCGTTATGCCACTCTGCCTGTATTAACTTTTTCAACTATTAACTGCATTTTTTTATTTTTGATAAAGTGAAGAGGTAGGATTTATGAGAATCATGTGATTGGACTGAACTATTTATTGGGTGATTTTGTTGTATGGCATTTAGTCTGGAGAAGTTTTGTCATTAAACCAAAATGAAAGCACTAACTTAATTAAAACTGTGTTTTACTAACATCTTTGCCATTGCTTCTTACTTTCCAAAAGCTAAAATCTTCCAACATTTTTTTTCTCATAGAATGACAATGTACATAGTTAAACCATCTGACATTAACTATATACTTAAATATTATGTTTCTTCAAGTGATGGACCACACTGATTATTCATGTATTCTGGTTACTTATATACTGATTTGTTCCTATCAGGAAGTGATGCATATTGGACTTGTGATTCCCATACAATGAATGAATATTTTTCACCTAGGAGACCATGCCACTTTTGACAGAATACTTAAAAGCAAAAGAACCACAAGCATAAAATAATACATTTTACAAACTGAACTAATAGCTTCTCTGTTATTTATGATTCAGTAAATCATGTGTTATTCACATTTCTCACTTCTTGTTCTCTCATTCTTTTATTTATTACTATATTTTTTCATAATAAACATGATCTCTATTTTTCCAGTAAATAAGTTATGTTTTTTTTTTCACCCACAGAGTGTTTGGTGTAGACTGTAGCTTGAGATAATTTATTGCTTTTGCACATTTTTATTTATCTACTTTCCTGAGTGAGGAGTGGAATATATAGCTAAGCTTTATGTTGCTTTACTTGAAGGTACATAAATAATATAACTGTAAAATAATCTGCTTTATCATGATATTCTTGTTGACATTGCCTTTAAGATTTATATTATATCATATACAGTGTTTAAAGTGTCAGCATACAATGTATACATGTTTTGGTTTGGATGGACTAGTATGTGTTAACCCTGCTAACTTCCACAAACCATACCTCTTTCCATTATGCCACCAGTCTATTTATTCTCATTCCTGAGGAATATAGTCTAGATGGAATAAACCTAACCTGACATCACAGGTAGGGAAACACCTTTTCTTTTCATGTACTACCCAGTATCCCTGAGGTGGCATGTACAATATAGCCCTACTCTTGGTTTGTCCCTGCTGTTACTGAGAGCATATGCTTCCACTACACTGACTGAGTAGTTTTGTTTCTCTATGGCTGCTTTTCATTCTCCTGGTCTCTATCAAGAAGGGCAAGAATTAGAAGTTATTGCTTCCAAGATGGTTGTAGACTAATCAACAGCTTAATTTCAATTCTCCCAGTACAAGAAAGAAACTGAGAAATATGAGCTAGTAATTCTGCCAGGTTGAGTAGAATTTAGTTACTGGCTAGTAAGTACACTGCTTGGGTGCCAGCAAAGAAGAAACTTAGAAAACCTGAAATTAAATAAGCTGAAAAAGGTGAAATGAAAACACTGATTGGGAAGAATTTCACAGCTGTTCAGCAAAAAGCAGTTCAAGCTTTAGCTTTGGTACAATGGATGGCTTCCACTATTTTAAAGGAAAAATAAATCAGATTTACTAAGAGCTGATTAAAATAAATGAAACTCTGAAGGAGTATATCAACTCAAACAAAAGTTGGAAACAATATAAGAAGCTTTAACTAGCTATTCAGATGAACTGATAAAACTGTAAAAATCAGAGATCGAAATTAAGAAACAACTGGCTGAGTGTGAGACTTCTCTGGAAGAGCTTTCAAACATGGTAGAGTTAGAAGACAGAGCATACAGAGAGAACCTGAAATTTTCTGCTATACCAGAGAAACTGGAAGGACCAGGTTGTATTAATTTTTAAGGAAGCACAAATAAGCAGCTGGACTGGTATTCCACAACAGGATTTGTTAATTGAAAATCCAGCTGTGGAATACATTGAGTGTATGCTCCAAACCTGACCATGAGAAAGCTGCCAAGACTTGTATTAGTAAGAATGCAATCAAACCAGCAGAAAGAGTTGATCCTCCCAAATCTGTGGCAGAATGAAAGAGTATTAAAAATTGGAGACATCAGAGTGTGGAAAATGATTATTCACTGTACACCAGGCAGAAGAGAAGGAAATGTATCCCAGCAATCAGGGAATATTGAGAGTCAGGTGTGAGATTGAAGCTGCTGTATCCAGCTGTCTTCAGAACATTTTTTTTTCTGGAGGGTTAAAGACATGTTTTGATGGAGAACAGGTTCAAGAGGAAATGGAAAAGTTTATCCATCAAAAAGTGAGCCATCAAACAGAAGCGGACTCTGTTTCTCACAATTCTCTCGATAAAGCTGATAGAGAGACTTTGCCAGTGAAAACTTTTCCAATGTTCCATAGGAAAATGCTTGAGATACAGAAAAAAGCATAGGGGTTAACTAGAAGAATAGGGAGTACCTTTGACTTGAACCAGAGTCTGGTGTTGAGAGATGAAGATGAACAGGAAGAAGACCAGCAACACTAAAACTAGTGAATAAATGTGAGATTATAAAGCATCAATCACATTTGTGAACTATAGCTTTGCAAGAAAAAGTGGCTGAGAAAGACTGGACTTTTGTTGACTTTTTAAACTTGTGGGTGGAATGTAATGCATGTACCCCATTCTGTCTTATTAATATTTAGAAGGGCACTAAAAGGAAAAAAAAGTAAATGCAAGTAAAACAATGTTTGCTCTTAACAGTGTTTGTATAAAACATTTCATTATATAAACTGCATTTTATGTAGTAATACAGTTTTGTGTAGTATGTAGACAGGGGTATTTTAAAGGTAGGGGTGAGGGTGAGGGTGAGTCTTCTCAGTGATTATTGTATGTAACAAAGATATGAAAGTAAACAAGTACTTTTTTAGTTTTAAGAAATATAAGGCTTTATAACGAAAAAAAAAGAAAGGCTAGGCAAAAGCAAGTTTAATTTAATATGCTGTAATCTCGTGGTGCTGGGGTGGGGGTAGTATGTTAAAGTGCTCTGATTATATTATGTACAGTTGAGATGTTTTCTGTTATTTTTGCATAGGTGACTAATACCCTTGACTTAATCTAGAAACAAGTTCTGCCTGTAAGCAAGTATGCTTGAAAAGTAAGACAAAATGTTGAATGCCACAAGAAGTACTATGCTTCTTGAATATGCAGTGATATTAGCTTGATGTTTCCTTTAGCAAATATTCACGGGGAGTTAAAAAGTCTTCAGCTGAAGGCAGTTGTGCATTCTGTTTTGTTCTGAGTGATATTAGCAAGGACTCCTGCATGCATCTGCAGAGCTGTTAGTTTTTTTCTCATTGCTGACTATGTTTCCATGGAGACGAGCTGTTTGCAGTTGCAAGCAATTAATCTTAAGAGATCTAAGCATTGTTTGTGGAGGGAAATGCAAAATTTAAAGGTACGAGGGTAAGCAATTCAGTAAAAAAATAAAGTCTGAAATTACTGGAAGTGATTAACAGATAGCAGCTTCCCTAGTAGCCTTAATGTTCAATGCATTTAATAGAATATTTTATAATTTAGTTTTATTTAAAGATAGCCAGTGCATGCTTTCTTAAGGCTAAAAGTTAATGTTTTCTGAAAACATACAAGCTGTTTTTCACATCTGGGAGGGGAACAGAGATAAGAAAAGAACAGATAGCAATCAGTGTTAGTGGCAGCACAGGCTGTAACATGAGATTTAGCAGGAGTAACCTTAATTTAAGGTTAATTAATGTCTTTGAGTGCAGCTGTCAATTTGGGGCAATTGCTCCTCTCTGAAGGTTTTAACTTCATTTTTCAAAGATGTACATATTCTGTGCATTTGTTCAAAGTTAATAGGTTATGGGAGTGTTTTGAAAACCTATTTAGTTATTTGTTTAAGGGTTTTCATTAAAACAAAAAGTCTTGGCAAAGTAAGATAGGCTCAAATTGAGATGACAAGAAACACTGTATAAAAGATCAACCTACCAAATATTAGTGTGTGCATATAACACAAAAGCTGGAAATACAAATTCAAAAAGATGTCACCTATAATACGTGGGAACAATAACTTCTTATCATAATGGCTATGTTATCCATATAACTTTGGAATGTGAATGTCATTACAGGTACAGACAAATAGGTAAGAGTACTGAATTGTATTAAGAAATACAGAGTGCAAATACAATGCAACAGGAGACACATTTGGAAAGAAGTAAACATGTGACATGTGAATTTGATAAAAAAAGGATTTCTGGATGGATATTCAGCAGAATAACAGGTACAAAGGGAAAGGGGAGTACATGTACTAATTGCTACAGGAGCTCAAATAGTGATATAAGTGGAAAAACATATACTATTGTAGATTTGTGGTAGTAAAGGGCTACTGGCAATGATAGAAGATTACACTAAAATATTTATATTCCACCTAGAACTGTTATTATGGAGGTTAAGAACATTTTTTGGAAAAATAATCAGCTTTCAGCAGGGAATATTACTTATAGGTGGGGACTGGAACTTAATTTGCAACTGAGAGGGTATATCCGAGGGAGCTAGAAGGAAAAATATAACAAAAGAGGGTAGACTTCTGAAGAAATTTATGAAAATATTTGGTATGGAAGTATGTAAATTCAGTAGTAGGAATGTAGAGTGAATTTACATATTATTCCCCAAGGTACAATAACTAGGCAAGACTAGACGTAAATTATATTTCACAGGAACATGTGTATTTAGTTGAAAGCTTTGGCACACATCCAATAACTATTCAGATCATGCGCCAATAACAGCTAAGATAAAAAGGCAGGATAGTGAAGTAAAACTAATACTCTAGTACTTCCCTACCTATCTGTTAAAAAGAGGAATTTAAGGAAAGGGATGTATAAATTACTTGAAATTATTAGAGCAGTTAGAAATTTCTTCAGAAGTCATAGCTTGTGAGTGGGATAAAATGAAAGTGGAATTTAAAATTAGGGTAGGAATAAAAGAAAAAGAAATATGGTTAAGAGGTAACAAGAATTATTTAGAGGGGATGAAAAAGGTTAAAATATTGCAGAATAAGGAGAATCTCACAGAACAAGAAGATGCACGAGTGCAGAGTGCTAAAGAGAAAATAAGGATGTATCTGTATCATATGTATGAGTTTAGAAAGACTGCTGTTAAGCAACTTTTTTTGATAACTCCAGAGCAGAAAAACGTAAAACACAATGACTTAAGCACAAGATTGTTGCCAAACTCAGGGAGCCTATAACAAGAAAAATAATTGGAGATCCTGTAGAAGTATTAGAGATGTTTCAGAAATGTTATAAACATTTGTATAAAGCAGAGAAATGTGGAAATCAAGAAAGAACACAAATGGAAATATTTATGGAAGACTTAAGTATGCAAATATTAGAAGTCGAAGAGGTACAACAATTAACAGTTATGATAAGAGGAGATTAGATAAAAACAGTGATGTATAATCAATCTGCAGGAAAGTGTCCAGGAATAGATGGTATTCCTGTAGAAGTTTGGAAGTTAGGAGGGAAAAAAGTGATAAAGATCTGGAAAGTTTTAAGAGTATTTTAAAAGGAGAGGAAGCACTACCATCCTGGAAGAAAGCTGTGGTGGCTGTAATACCTAAAGATGTTAAAGAACCATCAGAACTAGCTTCATATAGGCATGTTTCAATTTTAAACCATGATTATAAAGTGGTTATCTTCATAATAGCTAAAAGAATGGCAAGGGTGTTGCCAAAATTGGAAGATATGGATCAGTGTGGTTTTGTGGAGAGAAGGCAATCATTTGACCACATTAATAGAACAATGATGGTCTAGAGGGAAGCAAATTCTAAGAAAATGCTGCTGTTGCTGGTGGGTCTTGATGTCGAGAAAGCATTTGACAGAGTAAGCTGGGATTTTATGTGCAGGGCAATGAAGCATTTGCATTCCCTGATACAATAATAAGGTTAATTAGGAGGATATATGAGGGATTGGAGGCAAAACATAAACTGGAGGGTTCCTCTCCAATAGGTTGTGTCTGAACAGAGAAATGAGGCAGGAGTGTCCTCTTTCCCCTTTGTTATTTTCATTATATTTAGTCATTAGCAAAGAAAATAAGGGACTCAGAAAATCAAGGATAAAATTGTAAGGTAAGCAGGAAAAATTGGCTTTATTACAGACAATACTATTTTTTACTTGATAAAAACAGAAAAGAACAACAAGAAATAAGGAGAGAGTATGATTTTGGATGCAGATCCTTAACGAGAATAACAACAGCCATACAGAATATTATATTCATAAAATATCAGAAAGCATTCTAAGAACCAAACCAACATGATAATGGAGAAAGGAGATTTTACTGATAGGAATGACTGCAATTAGGGATACAGAGAATAGGCAAGAGGGGGCAAGAATTTACTGGAGAAAACTGGCAAAGGAACCAAGGTACTGAGAGCAAATAACTAAAGGGGGAAAGGTAATAGAATAGGATGAGGCTAAGAAGATATTTAGACTGCAGGTTAGAGACTGCCTTCCCTACCAGGGATTGATATCAGAGTATAGGTAAAGGAAAAGGGATAGAGGAATCCTAAGTGAAAGACCTGATCTGATAGAGTTTTTGAATCTAGAACAGAAGCTGGTGATAAAAAAGAGGGATAATTAGTAGAGCATATAAAATATTGCACACTAACTATAGGAATCAATCAGAGGAGTTTAGAAAAGGTTGGGAAGAGAGACTGGATAAGCAATTTATAAAAAAACAATGGGAGGACATATATATGGCTCGCAAGTATGCAACAAAGTTTAGAAGGTTAAGGATTTTTGCTTGAAAATATTTATGTAGGTATTTTTATACCCCAAGCAGACTCCAAAGAATTTTTCCTTAGGTAGATAGCAAATGTTGGAGGTATGATGGGGAAGAAGGAGACAACCAAGAACATGTTTTGGGAGTATAATGAGTTGGCAGATTTTAAAAATTCCCTACACAGTACCCTATCAGAAATATTGGGTGAGCAAATGTGTGTAACTAAGGAAATGATTCTTTTGAGCTCTGATACAGGATCTGAATTTTCTAGACATAGTAAGTCCTTGTTAAGTTTAATTCCGGTGGCTGCCAAAAAAGCAATTACTAGAAATGGAAATCAAAGTCTAAGACAACTGTACTTGAAGTTTTTAATATTGTAATGGAGATAAGAAAAATGGAAGTGGGATCTTTAGAAAAGGAAAGAACAAACTGAATAGAAAAATTGAAATTGTGGGAACTATACATGCAGAATAATGTTCTGGAGGAGAAGTAAGGTTTAAGGAAAGGAAGGAACTGAGCAGTTTATATAATGCTGGACTGATGGTAGTTATAAAAAAGAACATATGTGATGTACAGTGATTATAACTAGAAATATGTTACTATGGTTTGTTTTCTTTTACATTCATATATGTGTGTCTGTGTCTTAAGTGATATATTAATAGAGATGTTAAAAAAAGTATTAGAAATAATTGACATCCTCATACGTGCCCACCAAAGAAGGTAAGTCTGACATTACTGCTGCTTTGTTCCCATTTTCTTGCTTGCTTCCTGCAACCCATGGTGCTCTTTAACCTTGGGTTGTCTCTGCCATAGACAGATGCCAGCCTCTCTAACAACAGACAATGAAAATTACTTGTGTTTTATAGTTTTTCTTTCATTATGCTGTTTTTCCACAGTGCTTAACCTTGTTCATATTTTTAGTGATATTATACCTTTTTCACATACAGATATGCTGCTTTCCCCCTGGACTGCATCATCATCATCATCATCAACCCCCTTTTTTCCATTTTCTACATGGGATTGCAGTGTTGTGTCAACTGTCACCATCTTTCTCTGTTCAATGTCACTGTCCTACCTTCTTCGACACTCATGCCTGACCTTCGCAGGCCTTCTTTCACACAATCCATTCCACCTCTTGTATGCCCTCATTTCCTTCTGCCTTCTTCCTGTCTGTCCAGTATTGTCTTCACTGGATCATCTTCTGTTTTTCTGTTCCTGTTTCCTGCACCACTGTAATCTGTTCTTTTTTACTTTTTCTACTACTTTGGCTTCTGCTCTTATGTCCTCATTGCTTTGTCTGTCCCACAGTGTGCATACTAGCACCAGTCTCAGGCACTTAATCTCCATCACCTCTAGCTTCCTCAACTGTTCTGCCTTTACTGCCCAGGTTTCTGTACCATACAGTAGTACTGGTCCCACCACTGTTTTATACACCTTACGTCTCAGCTTCTTTGGCATTCTTCTGTCATACATTATCCCTTACACTTTGGCTGCAGTCCCTCTGATTTGACTTCCTTCTCATTCAGACTTCCCTTTTCTTCAACCACCCTTCCTAGATACTTGAAGTTGTTAATCTGTTCCACTATTTTCCCTTCTATCACAGTTTTCCCATTTGCTGCCATTACAACTGCCTTAGCTGTACTCAGTTTCAGTCCCTTACGCCTGCAATAACATATTTTAATGTTTCATGGTGGCTGCTTTCTCTGTGACCTACAGAAGTGCAGCAGGAAGGATGTTTATGTCTGCATATCACTAATCAGTAGGGCTAATGTGAAGTTACAAGTCAACATTCTGTGTTTATCTTCTAACATTACTGACTAATGCAGGAACACCTCTGCTTCCTGGAGGTCTCCTAACAGGGCTGTCTGCCATAAGAATTCAGCTATAGTCAAAGGGCTCAAGTTGAATATAAGTTTGTGCCTTCTTTATTACTTTTTAGCTTTTGGTTGGTTCATTAAATCTTATCATACTCTTTGAGTTTCTTGTTTTGCGGTCTTCTGTCTGTAGAACCAGCATGGTGTTGTTTTGCTTTAACTCACCATCCTAAGTGCATCTGTCAGTTCTTTTTCTATTGACTTATATCTGGGGATTTACAGGCTACCCTAAATCCAGATATGATCATCTGTCCCCATGTCCCCACTGTTATTTCCTTATAACCTAGCCAAGAGGAGTCCTCTTGCTTCAGCTCCTCCTTAAATAAAGCTTCCTTCTTTGTATTTTGCATTAGCCTTGGACTTTTATTGTCTTTTGAAGGGGTACGAGACATTTCTGATACATTAAACTCTGCTAAGGTATGATGGTGTCCCAGAATGGGAGCAAGTGAAATAAATGACAGTAGATAAGGCAAACCATGACTGGCTAACATGTACCAGTGTTTGGTGCCAGGGAAAGATGGATTACTTCATTAGTGTGTCAGTAATGGGAGAGTGTTTTCTATGAATAGGCAAATGACTGAGATCTTTTGTTGGACCACTAGGTTTGATCTTAAGAGTGGAATTTTGCCTGTTGCTTTGAGATGAATAAAACATTGTCTGGGAGCGTATGCTATGTGACAATGAAACTTACTTTTTCATGACTGAACATGACACGCAGGGGGTTAGATTGCTGTGGCATATGAGTCTTGAATGGTGGTCCTTTGCAGTCAGAATGGGAGTATTGACATTAGAAGAATGTGGGAGCAAATCCCACCCCAGGCAGTGCTAAAAAGATTGTCATGATTTATATTAAGCATGCTTGTTTTTGGACTGTGAATTATGGCATACAGTTATGAGTCATTTATTCTTCAAAATGTATTCCACATTATGATAACTAATATTTCCATAATTAAGACATAGATAGAACAAATACAAAATTATTGTTAATCCCACAGTTTTGCTATTGAATTAGAATATAAGAGAGCTGTGCATTACTGCGGTGAATAAACAAATAATTAAAATCTACTCAGATGTAATTACATCATTTTCAATATTTGAATGAAACATTAACATGTGGAAATTTAATACACCATACCTGGATAATAGAAACATTTATCTGGCTACATGTTACAATCAGCAGTAAAATCAACCTACGTGTGTAGCTGAGTTAGATTATCCATTGTAATCAGAGTGATGCGGGTGAACGCTCCTATCAGTCCTGGCAATCCAAAAAGACAAAGCACACCGCAGGTGTCATGGATCTGAAGCATTGACTGAAGGAATGGCTGAAACACAGAATGGGAGATTTAATTCACTTTTGTATTGACTTTTAGCACAAATATCAATATGTTACATTATCCTTCCTCTGAGGTTCTGATATAGAAACACATCAGCATTATTATTGAATGACTGACACAGTAGTGAATGAAATTTTAGTCTGCAAGTATCTGTTACAGAAAATAAAGTTATAGGTACTCAGTGAGACTAGGAGCTTTTAATTAAATGTTTAAGACAAATCTGAGTTTATAACAAAGAGAGCTTGACAATTGCAAGTACCTTGTATATCATTATCCTAAAGTCTGATTTCAAACATAAGAAAAAGATGTTAAGTTGTGTCAAAAAGAGGGGAGCTTGTGATCCAACATCTCTTTGGCTGATTCCCTTTTGCAGGTGAGGGTGGTAGGTCATCCTTGCTGTTTGGCACCATAAGGGAGAGGCTATACTTTGTGACACTGCTTGCTAAGCAGTTAGCAGTTAGGAAGTAACTCCTTGATATGTAAAAATGAAAGGGAGGAATCAATACTCACCAGATACTGCAGCTGTGCTGTACCAAGATTTTTAGAATAAAAAATAGGAGTCAGTCATATTGTATTGTATTATATATAATGACTATAGCACTTTAGACAAATAAAACACTATAAAGATATATTAGCAAAGCAGCACTTACATGAGAAATATCAAATATCTGCTAGATGCAGCTCATTCACTGGACATTATCAGTGTCAGTGTACTGTTACAAAAGAAACATTAATTCATAAATACCTAGCTAAAAAGTGGGAACTAATCATATTACAAATACAACAAATATGTCCTTCTACACATTGACTTATTTTCAGATATCAATAAAACTGACAATAGTTACTTACAAGCCCTTTCTAATGTTCTGTATATGAATATATTACGTCATTTTTTCATTAACAAAATGCAGTTGCTATCGTAAAACCTGTTGGGACCATTATCACAAATTCTTTTTCTGTTCAGCCATGTGTGGTTTGTAAGCTCTACGTTTGCCAAAGGAGAATACTGTATAATTAAACCAAAGGTAAACAGGTCATTGTAATAAAATGGTATCCACTATCCAATGCATACTTCTGCTCAGTATTAATGTTTTCCTGTCTGTTAGAAAAATATGTATTAGTAATATGCATGCTTAGTGCATTCGATGATTAAAAGGGTTAATACATTTATTCTGTTCACACTGCATGAATCTGCACAGCTATTAGAAACTTAACAAGAAGCATTCTATTTTCTGTTAATGTCAGCAAATAACAAGAAGTAATTCATTTCTACTAGTGTCATGGGACTTAACAAAGAGTTATTGATTTTCTGCTTGTGCCAATAGAAAGTACACAGCTGCTAGAAGCTTTGATAAGGAACACAATGGATGCTTGAAAATATAAACCATAGTCAGCATTACTTGTACCTAAGCTAGAAATGTGCCTTGAATCTAGGCAAAATGTAACACATATATTAGAACTGCACAACTAAAGAAATGGAAGTTTGTGGTGAGCTAAAATAAGCCCCAAGGCCAGGTTGTTTTTCTGAAATGTTTTGTAAATCAGCAGTTATTCTCAACTAGTCAGCAATTAGTCTAGTAACATTTTCTGTAGAACAATACAGAAAGCTGTGTCTAACTACGTCAGCAATAGAAGTAACATTTCTGTGTGACATGGAAAGAACTGTATAAAAATGCCATACTAATTATTAATGTTCAGACAAACCATTCTGCCAGCATGCTTTGTCTCCTTGCTGCAAGTTAATAAAGGGTGCCTTGCTTGAACCTTACGTGAATTGGTCTTTGAAGTTTTTTCCTTTGACAGATTGGTCCTTCGGACCGGAACTCTCTCTTCACCTCGGATCAGACGGGCCAGGTGGTTGAAACCGTACGGGGAAGAAACCAAATCAGTTCTTCTTATTTGAAAAGCCCTCCGACTGAATTGTCATTCAAAAGAGGCCAGCCACTTTCTGATCTGTGACTGAAGGACGGGTCCCCGCGAATCAGGTGATCAATCACATAGGCTCAGGTAAGGTGAATCTACTTTTTCCTGTTTTCTGTTTTAGATCAGGGACCAGATTTGTATTGTTTCTGTCAAGACTATATTTTTGC
Source organism: Protopterus annectens (assembly GCF_019279795.1). Taxonomy (NCBI): domain Eukaryota; kingdom Metazoa; phylum Chordata; order Ceratodontiformes; family Protopteridae; genus Protopterus; species Protopterus annectens. The sequence goes on along the minus strand of NC_056727.1, from coordinate 1,229,544,789 downwards.
TTACAAGTCAGGGACAGAAAAGATTACTGTCTTGTCATAGATCAGGAGAAACAGAATAAGTAGGCAGTCATTCTGAAGAGACTATAACAAAATCTGTGGTACCACGTTAAAAATAAGAGAAGTTACGTAACGATCAAAAGGGTAGAACAAAATGGGTAATAATTGCACAAAAAGACCCCAAAATCCACCATTAACAGAAGACGCAAAATACATGCAGTCGCAGCGCGCCGACAATATTAAATATTATTCAAAATGGGTTAATAAATATGAATTCAATGGAAAATTAGAAAAATCCTTGCTTATCAAACTTGTCAAACAGCTCAAAACCGATTCCAAAGGTCGGGTAAAAAAGCAAATGGAGAATGGCGTATGGTCCAAGATTTACAAGCTGTAAATGATGCAGTAATACCAAGGGCACCTACGGTGCCAGACCCACACACCCTGTTGAATGATTTAAAACCTCAACAGAAGTATTTTTATGTGGTAGACATCAGCAATGGATTCTTTTCGATACCGATACACCCTGATAGCCAGTATTGGTTTGCATTCACATTTCAGGGGAAAAGGTATACATATACGCGACTACCACAGGGATATTGTGAAAGTCCAACAATATTCTCACAAGAAATGGCAAGCAACTTGGTGGGATTCACCCCACCAAGAGGCAGTCAGATTTTACTTTATGTTGATGACATCTTGCTGGCAGCCCCCACCCAGCAAGATTGTAGAGAAGATACCATAGCGCTATTACGATTTTTAGCCACTGAAGGACATAAGGTAAATAAAAGTAAACTGCAGCTTTGGGAAAAACAAGTCAAATACCTGGGATAAGTAATATCCAAGGAAGGTAGAACATTAGATGAGGACAGAAAAGCAGCAATTTTGCAAGCACCAAAACCCACTGTCAAGAAGGAAATTATGTCCTTCCTGGGTACAACTAATTTTTGCCGGAGCTGGATTCTAAACTATGCTTTGGAATCTGCACCACTAACTGACCTTATATATAAGAAGCCTATGGCAGCACAGGATTTATTACAATGGACACCAGAAGCAGAATCTGCTTTCTGCAAACTGAAGCAGTTAATAGCATCCTCATTATTTCTAGGATTACCAAACTACCATAAACGTTTTTTTCAAACTGTAGATTGTAAGCAAGGTTATATGACATCAGTGTTAACACAACAGCATGGCGATAAGAAATGCCCCATTGCTTACTATTCATCACAACTAGACCTAGTGGCATGGTCCTTACCCCACTGTGTACAAGCAGTAGTTGCACCTGCAATGGCAGTACAGGCTTCGGCCTCAGTAGTCTTATTCCACCCTCTCACCTTGAGAGTGCCTCATGCAGTCGCAATTATTTTACTACAAGAAAAAGTGGTATATCTTTCCCCTGCTAGGCATCTTTCCTGTATGACTATATTGTTGAGCCAACCTCACATGACAATTGAGCGATGCATGACTTTGAACCCTTCTACTCTGCTCCCGACCCCTGCAGACGGCACACCGCACCGCTGCCTGCAGGTAATTGAGAAAAAAAGACACTACCTAGAAAAGATCTCACGGATGTCCCCTTGGATAATGCTGAGGTGACATACTACGTGGATGGTTCGTGCAAAAGGGGTCCTGCAGGACAGAACCTAGTAGGATATACAGTAGTTTCTGATACTAGGATTATAGAAGCGAAACCTTTACCACACAACTTATCTGCACAGGCAGCAAAATTAATTGCCTTAACTTGGGCATATCTCTTAGCAAAGGGTAAATGTGTAAACATTTTTACTGACAGCCAGTACACTTTTTCTACTGTACATGTTTTTGCGCAACAGTGAAAAAACCGAGGAATGATAACATCTACTGGCAAACCTATAAATCATGCACAGTTTATTTTAGATCTTTTAGAATCTATTCAGTTACCTCAGAAAGTAGCCATTTGTAAATGCACAGCTCACACCAAGCAACAAGATAGGACTTCAAAAGGTAATGCAAGAGCTGATACAGCTGCAAAACAAGTGGCTACAGAAGTATTTATTTTAAATGAGAAACTACAACCCTCTGAGATTTTAGACTTAGAAATGTTAAAAACAATGCAGACACTCACTACGCAAGCTGAAAAACAAAGATGGGTAAAACAAGGAGCAATTCTCGAAAAGGGGCTGTACATCTCTAAAGAAGGAAAACCGATACTACCATCTAATTTGTTTAGATATGCAGCTTTGTTGAGCCATGGGCAGTGCCATGTCTCAACAGGCGGGATGGTACAGCTGATGAACCAGGTGTTCACAACGTATGGATTTACAAACTACTCTAAAAATTTTGTTTGACGTGTCAAATTTGCAACAAACATCATGCACAAGGGGCATTAAAGCCCAAGCAAGGGAGTTTCCCTACACCACCATATCCGTTTCACACTATCTGTATGGATTTCATAGAATTGAACAAATGCGAAAATAAGAAGTATTGTCTTGTCATTGTAGATATGTTTTCCAGATGGGTGGAAGCCTTTCCAACCAAAAATCCAGATGCAGCCACGGTGGCAAAAGTACTTGTCAAAGAAATCATCCCTAGATTCGGCATTCCGGAAAGGATCTACAGTGACAATGGTACACACTTTATAAACTAAACCATACAGCAGTTAAGTAAGCATTTTGGTATTTCTTTAAAAAATCATTGTGCATACCATCCGCAACCTGCAGGGCTAGTTGAAAGGCATAATGGTATATTAAAAAACAAATTGAGAAAGTTAATAGCTGAGACAGGAAATAATTGGCTGTATTGTTTGCCCCTGGCACTGTTGAGCATGAGAACTGTTCTGACTGCAAAAGGATTGACTCCTTTTGAAAAACTATTTGGAAGGGCTTATTATACACCGCAGTGGAAACTTCTCATGTCCTCAGACCAGGAAGCTGATTTTACACTAGCTGAATATATGAAAAAAGTCATGAATTCTAAACATCTGTTGCAGTCAAATTCTGTTTCAGATAGAAAGCAAACCGAGACATCTGAGGTGGCAGTGACACCAGGGGACTGGGTGTGGATAAAAGTCATAAAAAAGAAGAAATGGTCATCACCAAGGTGGGAAGGTCCATAACAGGTGCTTCTTTCGATACCCACTGCAGTCAAGATAGCAGAGTGAGCTTCGTGGATCCACCTGATGCACTGCAAACTAGTTAAGAACTTTGAACTGGACAAAAATCTTACCTCTCCATCGGGGCCCTCAGCACAAAGTCTGGCTACAAAGGGTTGTCAGATCAAGAGGACTGATCTGTCTCAACCCCAGTGAAGAAACCATCGGTGCTGAAGGTCCTATTAGGGCAGAGAGTAAGATCACATGTCAAAAGCAAAAATGATGGATTCCAGAAAAATCCAAATACACCTACTCGGAAGAGTTGGAGAAGACAGGAATGCAGAACAACCATTTCCTCAGAAGTATTGCATAATCATCCTGTTGACTGTACTAGTGACAATAATCTTTTTGTTGTGGCCATTCCTTTTCCCAGCCACACAAACCGAACTGAATAAGCGTGGAGAATTGCACGTAGAGTGGAACCCAAACTTCAACACTTACCAGGCAATCAAATATGTGTATGCTGAGGCCTTCAATGTTATGAATTGCTGGATTTGCACAGCTTTGCCAACAGCATACGGGAGGTTATTGTTAACTTCAGTCCCCCTAGGAGCCAACAAGACCTGGGAAAACTTAGTCTATGATACATCAGATGTCACATCACAAGATAAAGTAGCATCGCACTTGTCTGTTCGACAGAAGGGGACTGTGTGTTTTTACAAAAATGATACAGTTCAGGTGGGTTGGAGCAATTGCAATGTGACTGTTCCCTATAGATGCTACAATAAAACTGACAACACAGGTTCCTATTGCAACACAAGCTATGATTCAATTTTTGAACTGATGCATAGGACAACTGATGAAGTAAAACATAATGCTGACCTGTATAAACAACTGATTATAGTTGACAAAAAAATGTTTCATCCAAAGCCAGGACATAGTAAAGTTACTACCAAAGTAGAAGATTGCTACTTTGTATGTAGTAGGAAAGCATATAAGTGGACCTGAGAACTGGTCCGGCAGTTATTTGGGGTACCTGGTTCCGGCCATACGACACACAGCAGTTTTACCTCAGGGGAAAATTCGGAATGTTCGACGAGAAATCAAGAAGCCTGTCAACCCAGTGGGGCAAATCAATGTGGGCCAGAAAAAACATCATGCCGTGAGCCTAGGGAAAATGGACTGTCACATATGGACTTGGGTAATACTACCATCTCGTGGGCAGGTGTACTTCCAGCATATGGAGCAATGAAATCAATCTGGGAACTGAAAAAAATTGTCTAAACTTCTCGAAATAATGAACAATGTAACCTTTTCTGCTCTAGAATTGGTGACTGATGAACTGACTGCCATGAGAACTGTAGTGCTTCAAAACCGCATGGCTCTTGACTTCACTCTAGCGGCAAGAGGAGGTACTTGCGCCTTAATCCAGGAGGAGTGCTGTTCGTATATACTTGACCACAAACACGAGATAGACAATCACCTTGAGGTAATTCAGCAGGTGTCGGCTATGACCAAGCCAGGACCAAATCCATTGACGGACTTTTTCCAGAGATTGTTTGGGGGGTGGGGCAGTATCCTAATAAACATCCTGATTGCCATCTGTATAGGAATGATCTTGCTGGTGGTATGTGTGTGCTGCTGCATCCCCTGCATGAAAAGACTGATTAAAGACTTTATAGACATGTCAGTTTCAGAAACCTTATACCAAGGTGCTGAACTTAAAGAATTGCTAAAAAATTTTAAATGCTTTCATATGTTTAAACTGAATGACTCTCTTAACTGCAAATCCTGAGTAGGAAGAGGTTAGGGAAAAAAAAACAAACTGTTTATGCTTATTTTAAAAGTAAAATAAAAGTATTAAAAGGGGGAAATGTTAGAAAAATATGTATTAGTAATATGCATGCTTAGTGCATTCAAGGTTTAAAAGGGTTAATACATTTATTCTGTTCACACTGCATGAATCTGCACAGCTATTAGAAACTTAACAAGAAGCATTCTATTTTCTGCTAATGTCAGCAAATAACAAGAAGTAATTCATTTCTACTAGTGTCATGAGACTTAACAAAGAGTTATTGATTTTCTGCTTGTGCCATGAGAAAGTACACAGCTGCTAGAAGCTTTGATAAGGAACACAATGGATGCTTGAAAGTATAAACCGTAGTCAGCATTACTTGTACCTAAGCCAGAAATGTGCCTTGAATCTAGGCAAAATGTAACACATATATTAGAACTGCACAATTGAAGAATTGAAAGTTTGTGGTGGGCTAAAATAAGCCCCAAGGCCAGGTTGTTTTTCCTCAAATGTTTTGTAAATCAGCAGTTATTCTTAACTAGTCAGCAATTAGTCTAGTAACATTTTCTGTAGAACAATACAGAAAGCTGTGTCTAACTACGTCAGCAATAGAAGTAACATTTCTGTGTGACATGGAAAGAACTGTATAAAAATGCCATACTAATTATTAATTTTCAGACAAACCATTCTGCCAGCATGCTTTGTCTCCTTGCTGCAAGTTAATAAAGGGTGCCTTGCTTGAACCTTATGTGAATTGGTCTTTGAAGTTTTTTCCTTTGACACTGTCAACCACTACAAATATCTGTTAAACCTAGCACTTGCTCCTACAGTACTTATTACCTTGATACGGCACTCGTGTCATAGACAGTACCCCAAAAAGGCAACCCCCCATTTCTCGGTTACCCACGTCCCCCGGAATCTTTTTTTAAAGTTTTTTGTCTATCCTTCTAGCATGTCGAGGGATCAGTTGCTAGTGTCCTCTCCTGCTCAGCTGGTAAACCTGGGAATATTGAGGCAATGTTACAATTGCCTCATGTACACAGACAACCCTCTCCTCCTCCCACAAAACACAAATACATGTGAGAGATGCAACTATACGGCCAAACTGGAGGCTGAGCTCTCTCAACATAGGACTGGCAAGACCAGTCAGGAGGAGAAGGTTACCACACACACTATAGACCCAGTCTCACATAGTACCATTACAACCTCAAATCATACACATAAACACACAAAGACATACTCGGAGGCTCTGATCAAAATCTACCAAAACAGCAGAGGCCACCAAAGCAGACACCCAAACAACCACCACCTCAGAACACAACACCTGCAACACATAGACCTCACAGTCAGAGTGTCAAACAGTCACAGCCCCTAAGGCCAAACACAATGCCAGACACACTAGTCATTGGTGACTCCATAGTCAGACACACTGACGTCCCGCTCACCAGACTGAGTAAGGCGAAGGTCACAGTAAGCTGCCTGTCGGGCGCTAGAATCCGCCACATAACGCAAGCACTCAGGTCTCTCAACAGCAGGTACAAATATGACTCAGTCATTGTCCACGCTGGTGTAAACGACCTGAGATGTACCTCCTTGGACTACATGAAAAGAGACACTGAGGAGCTCTCTGATTATGTAGCCCAGGCAGGTATGACCCTGACCTTGAGCAGTATCCTACCTTCACCAAGAATGATGCCACAATACAGAGATAAGATGATCAGCTTTAACAATTGGCTTAAACACTGGTGTCATTCAAAGGGGATCCAGTATCTGTCTGCCTGGGATGACATGCTGGACAAGCCACGCTGCCAAGGGACGGCTTGCACCTGTCACCCTGGGTTTCCGGATATTGGCAAAGGCTCTTGCCACCCCCATAGTGCCTTTTTTAGGCAAGGCTCAAATTCTAAACCTACCACCCTAGAACACAAAAAAGGAAACAAACTAAGGGTAATGCTGCTCAATGCCAGAAGTCTGAATCTCAAAATGCACGCACTCGAGGCCCTTCTCAGTATGGAGAACATCGATGTCTGTGCTGTGACAGAAACCTGGTTCAAGGCTCCTGAGAGCACCCCAGCGCTATCAGGTTTTACCTCATATCATGCGTTCCGGCCCCAAAATCCGGAAAATACCAAGAAAGGAGGGGGGGTATCCATATTCATCAAGGACACCCACACCTCAAGACTGGTGGCAATGCACGATGCATCGGAGACCATCCAGGTGCAATTAACCATAGGCAAGACTGCTCTGCAAATTGTAGCATGTTACAGGCCACCCTCACAAACTCAGGAACCTCACATGGCCTTCCTGAAAACACTAGAGGGGATAAATGTATCACCAAACACTATCATACTAGGTGACTTCAATTACCCTAATATAGACTGGGAACACTACTCAAGCCCAAACACCCTAGCCCAAAAGTTCCTGGAATTCATAAACTCAAATGCCATGGAACAACTAGTCACCATCCCCACAAGAGGAGATAACATACTTGATCTCATCATCACGAACATGGGAGCACAATGTTCAACACCGGAAGTATACCCCTCACTGGTGAGATCAGATCACAAACTAATCTCGCTGGAGGTCCTCATCCCACCCCACCTGAAATAAAAAGACCACAGTAAAGAACTTCTCAAAAGCCGACTTCACACTTCTAAAGACTAGTGTGGTCTCCTTTCAGCCCCCAGCTGGCGGAAAACAATACTCAAGCTGCTGAATCACTTACAAATGCCTTCTACCAGCACCTGCAGGACTGCATGGATAAGGCAATCCCAAGCAAAACAAAGACTCTTTGTACCAAAGGCAAGCGTCCAGTCTGGTGGACCCCAGCCATAAACAAACTCTACAACAAAAGGAGGAAGCTACTACAAGATAGAGCAAAATCCTTAAAGGTAAGACACCCTTGATCACTATAAGTAAAAACTAAGAGCTCTCATAAAATCATCCAAAGCAAATTTCGAGAGAAAAATAGCTAAAGACTCAAAAGACAATCATAAGGCCTTCTTTAGCTATGTTAGAAACCTAGGAGGAAACTCCCAGATATGCTCAGAACTAGTTCAAAATGATGTGAAGTTTACTGATCCTACAGACATTGCCAACATACTGGCTGACAGGTTCAGTGCAAACTTCTCCCCCTCCCAAAGGAGAGATATCTATACCAAATGATTGCAGCCCCCCAAACATCTCCAGCGCCCAAGTGAGAACTGCTCTCTCCAAAGCAAAAAACACAGCATCCATGGGACCTGATGGTGTCCCCGGCTGTGTGCTCCACGAACTCAATGAGGAATTAAACCCACAGCTAGGACAGCTGTTTAATCAAAGTCTTACCTCGGGATCATTACCCAGGGAGTGGCGCACTGCAACTGTGGTCCCACTTCACAAAGGCAGTGCCTCCACAGACCCTGGAAATTACCGGCCCATTAGCTTGACAAGCCTTATCTGCAAAGCCATGGAGAGGATCATAATGGACCTCATAAATAAAGACATAGGGAATTTGCAGACTTTGGATCCAACCCAGTTTGGCTTTGTCAAAGGCAGATCATGCCTTTTAAACTTGGTTGACTTTTTGAAACAGTCACCAAAGCCATTGATGAGGAAAGGCAGTCCATACAGCCTACCTCGATCTGGCTAAGGCCTTCGATACAATACCCCACTCGGGTATCATTGAAAAACTCATCAGCTTAAATGTTAACCCATACATCACAAGATGGGTTGCAAACTGGCTGAGTGACAGAACCCACAGGGTCAGAGTTGCTGGCGCCATGTCAGACTCAAAGCCTGTCACAAGTGGTGTCCCAGAGGGCTCAGTCCTGGGCCCACTCTTGTTTGGCATCTACTTTTCCGAAGTACAAGCAAACACAGGAGGGTTATGGCTGACAAAGTTTGCAGATGACTGCAAACTGGGCGCCATAGTAGAAAACACATCTGACACAGATATTCTTCAGAAGGGTCTCACAGAAACGGATAACTGGTGCCAGAGCCACGGCCTAAAGTTAAATGCCAAAAAATGCATAGTCATACCCTTCGGGAAAAAAAAGGTTACCCCTAGCTACCAAATAGGTGGCAATCCACTGAGCACAGAAGAAGTTATCAGGGACCTGGGGACCCAGGTTGATAGTAGTCTGTCATTCGACACCCATGTAGCTAAAGTAGTTAGGAAGACCTTCTACATTGCCCACCTTATCATGAAGGGATTCTCATCTAGATCAAGGGAGGTCATAGTCTCCCTTTACTCATCACTCATCAGACCAATGATTGAGTACAATGCCCCATTCAGAATGTATCTGACCCGACACTTGCAGCAGCTGGAGAGGCCACAAAAGTTCCTCACCAAAAGGATAAAGGGTCTCAAAAATCTGTCCTATGCTGCCCGACTGAAAGAACTCCAGCTCTATTCAGTCGCACCGCTTGCTCAGAGGTGACCTTTGCCTAACATACAAGGCCATGTCAAACCCAGATTTGATGAATATGCTTCACCTCAAAAAATCTAGATCCAGCAGAGCCACAAGGGCGGGAGACTTAAACCTCGACACGGCTATTAATAGGATGTGCTGGAGGGATAGATTCATCACCCAAAGACTCCCTATGCTGTGGAACAAAATCCCGGTACATGTGAGGCAGAGCACCTCGCTGGCCTTGTTCAAGAGAAATCTTGACCAATGGATGGGAGATCGCAGATATACCCCAGGGATTACCTCAGTGTCACTGCTCGACAGAGGCACAGCAAAATAATGGGTATAGTTCCCCATACTAAAGGGGTGGCGTAAGCCACAAAACGATGGGCTAGGCTTGTAAATGCCCTCGGGCAGATAGCCTAGTATGAACCTATGAACCTATGAACCTATATGTACCTGTTGTACTCTGAAAATTTCATAAATGGATACTGTACCTTACCGATAGAAGTCCTTATGTTTTGTACTGCACTGTTTGTACTTGCTTTATACTTGTGATTTTTTATTTCTATGCTATTTTTGTTATCATTGACTATTACTCTTCTATGGAGCTTTTTTTTCCCCCTGGACCTCCACTGGAAAGGGATATTATGCCCAGTTGGACTTTTCTGGTAATCAAATGCAATAAATAAATATATAAAATAATGTAATATCTTTTTATTTCAAAAATTATATTAAATTGCACAGACATATTTATTTTATTGTTATTTATCAATGTTACAAAGTAGTATTTACAAGATATTCATTGTTTTGACAGAAATGTTTCATGCTCATATATATATATATAGTACACAGCAAGTGCTCCAGCTACATCTAGTCTGCAAATTCAACATTTTATTTATTTATTTTCATTTATCCTTCGCTGAAGGTTGAACGTCGAGCTGGCACCTCGGCATTCATGAAAATCTACTGCCAATCATTAGCATAGTTCCCCTGTGGCGACCCCTAACCAGGAAAAGCCGTAAGACAACAACAACATTTTCATTTATCCTTTCTTGACTGGGTTAACCCACTAGGCTAATGGCCTCTTTTCAGGGAAGACATAAGGTGGTATTTATACTACTGGGGACAATGTGGCCAGGACATCAAGGAACTTCCCCTATTCTTTTCGACAGGTGCTGTGTGGGATTTTTTACATCTACCTGAGCTACCACCAACTCAAGCAAAGTCATTCGAAGTACTGTGATGTAAAAAAAAGCTTATTATAGTCATCTTGTATACCATTTTTACTTTGGTGATATTTATGTGTTTCAGCATGGCACTGCAACCAAGACTTAAATGCTTTAAACTGCATTTTTAATACAGCTTTAGTACAAGGTAGATTCTCTTTGATATGCATCTTATACAGCCAGGAATCATGCTGACAGTGTGATACTTTTGCTTTTTAAAATCACATAGATTTCACATACCTTTTCTTCCAAGAAGTATGTGTCTTTTAATTTCATAGGTGCAATCACCATCTGTAGCAATCTTTGAACCCAGGAAAATAAAGCCTGTCACTGGCTAGATGACATAATTTCATTATTTGTTTATTTATTTATTTTTATTATTTTGAACAAAATGTCAGCTTTGGTGCTTTCTATTTTCAACTTCATCAACAGACTCATCTTCCTCACTTTCAGTCTCACTATGATTTTATCTGCATATCTGATGTTTTTAATATTTCTCCCAGCTAGTTTGATTCCAACATCTGATTTGCCTAACCCAGCATTTTAAATAATATATTTAGTATATAAATTGAATAATTAGGGTAACACAGGCAATTAGTGGAAGATATTTTATACAACATTAAAAATGATTACACCCCTTAATTTCAAAAATGATTTAGCATCTTAGTTTGGATTTGTAGCATACTTTTATTATTAATCGATTATTTTATGATTAGTGGGTCCAGTACCAGAGAAGTCAGATGGAAGGTGATGGGATGGAGAAACACTTGTGCCAGCTTAACTATCCTGATAGGCTGTAGGGATATATAGCTAGGACTACAACTCCCAATGGAGACAGGGAACTTCAATAATATAATACTCAATATTCTTTTTAATTCACTTGCTTTCTCTTAAAACATGTCATTAGATTAAGCTAATGACCTTAACCCCTTCATTATCCTATGCAAGAATGAGAAAAAGCACACTAATTTTTCTGTCATGCACTTTTAACCAGATTTTTTTTTTACATTGCAGTGCATGCATTTCTTAAAATTGCACAAGAAGAACAAGAAAAGAAAGGACGGGAGGGTGGCCTAATGGTTAAGGTGTTTGCCTTGTAAACACAAGGTACAGGGTTTAAGTCTCACAATGGATAATTGGCTAGGCTTACAGGAACAATAAGTTTAGTACTAGCCTATAAGAAACAGGAGCAGCTATTTATATTAGTATTCCATTACACTTAAAAAAAACTTTACTTTATAACATGCAAAGAAAGCCATGCACTGTTTGAATAGTACTATTAAGAAAAAAAATGTTCTCTGGTACAGCAGAAAATCTCAGGTTTTCCCTACACGCTCTGTCCTCTAATTCTATTATTTTTTGAAACATCTCTTCTTGTGAAGTCTGCTATTCAGCCAGCCTTTTCTTCATTTCAACCTCACCTTATCTAAATATCTCTTTAAAGCTTCTTCCATTTTTCCAGCCTTTTATTGTTTGAGTTGATAAACTCCATCAGTGTTTCATTTACTTTAGTCAGGTCTGTGTGCAGTTGCCTTATACTTCCCTCTACATTACTGGAAATCATGTCTAGAGCTTGCACTGCTTTTTGCTGAACAATCACAGTACTTTTCCCAGTCAATGTTTGTTCATCACCTTTTGTAGCTGATTTCCCTTCAGGTCCTCTGCATTTCTTTTTTCCTGGCATCTGGACAGTACACTTAGCAGCCGGGTACTGATATTTACCCATAAAAGTAGGTCCACTGGCTCTCTATGCTAAGTTTCTCCTTACTGGACACTTTTTCATCAGATTCTCAGGCTCTTGATTCCCAGCCCACAGCACCTAAGAAATCTGATAGATTTTATAAGGTGCCTGATTGTACGTTTTTTACAAATGTCCTTCTGCTGACTCCTTTGTTGTTGTTGTTTTTTCAGAGAAACTTCCAAACTATTGCCTTCCACAAAATTGCTTCCTTCTGACAAGGTCAGTAGGGCCATGGAAAGGCTGGGTAAAAAGGTGTACACTGCTGCTACCTTGGCCTTTTGGGCTATTAACTACCAGACCCATATGATCAGGTATGTTTTAGCTCTTCTCTCTCAGGCTTTTCTGGTTGCTGCTGACTTTCCTGACTCTGAGGGGAAGGCGTTGGACCTCTCTTTGTTGGGATCCTCTTCTCAAATGGCCTGTTATTCTATTAAATGTAGTTATGATGCAGCTGATGGTTCTTCTACAACTGCTGCCTTTTGTTCTGTGTTAAGACATTATTCTTGGTTTCCCTGCAGCCTTTGCCTGATAATGTTAAGGCTAAATTGATGGATGCTCCTCTTGACAATAAAAGTCTCTTTGGTCCTGTTGCTGCTGAGCATTTTAAGTCCCTACAAGTGAAACATAAGGCCTGGAAGGAATTGAAACATATTTTTGTTTCCACTGTTCCTAAATTTCAGGTGAATTATCCTTTCAAGCCCGCCTTTGTACATAGATAGTCTCACCCTCCTCCCAAAGGTAAAAATGGTTCTAGAAGGGCTCCTCCTGCTAAGACTACACAGACTCCTTCTACTCAGATGCCTGCTTTTCCAGACAAGCCAGGTTCTGTATGACTACCCCCCCCCCTCAAGTCAGGTTTCTTTAGCTCTTTATTTTTCCCTGTCTCTTCACAGTTGGTTAAGGATCACTCAGGATTCTTGGGTTCTGTCCATCATTTGTCAGGGTATTACATGGTATGGAAATCCCTTCCTCCTGTTTTGGGCATTCCTTAACCTCCTCAGGAACAGCTGCCTTTTTTTCCGGATGTACTTCAGAGCCTTTTGTCTCAAGGCACCATCCAAGCAGTTTCTGCTCCTCAAAAGGGGAAGTGGTTTTATTCCAGAATGTTTGTGGTTACATGAAAGAAGACACCTGGAAACACATTCTGGACCTTTCTTAGCTCAACACATTTGTAAAGGTTCCTTCCTTTTGAATTCTATCTCTTCAAGCCCTGTTTCCTCTTCTTCTACCCCAGGCTTTTCTAATCTCACTGGATCTCAGGGATGCCTATCTCCATATTCCTATTTATCCTCATTTCAGGAATGTTTTGTGTTTCTCTGTTTCCTCCTTGCATTTTCAGTTTTCTGCTTTGCCCTTTGGCCTCTCTACTGTCCCAGTGGTCTTCAACAAATGCCTAGCTTCTGTGATTGCTTTTTTAGAGGATGAGGGGGATACATATCTTTCCTTACCTGAATGACCTGCTCATTCAGGCTTCCTCTCCAGACACCCTGCTTTAGCAACCTCCACTATGCTATTTGACTCTTGCAAAGCCTGGGGTTTACAATAAATTTCCAAAAATCCTTCCTGACACCTTTTCAGGATCATGTTTTTCTTGGATGCAGGCTCCAGACCATTCCTACGCTGCCATCCCTGCCACCACCCAAGACATTGACTCTAATTGCACTTTTTCAATCCCTTCTTCCTCTGGTCCCAGTTATAGCCAGGGAATTTCTAACAGCTCTGTGATAAATGGCTTCCTATAGCCAGACTTCATTTAAGAAAGCTACAATGGTTCCAAAAGTCAGTCTGGCTTCAAAATGCTCACCCTTTGGACTTTCCAATTCCTCTTCTTTCATGTCTCAAGCTAGAGCTTCACTGGTGGCTTCATCTACTGTCTCTCAACCCAGAACCTCCTTTTCAGCTCAGAGCCCCCCTCAGGAACTCTTTTTGGATGCCTCAAACATGGGGTGGGGAGCTTCCTTTGGCTCTCTAAAGGATTAAGGCCTTTGGTCCCTTCATCAGAGGGAGGACCATCTCAACATTAAAGAGATAAGAGCTCTCCTTCTAGCTCTTCAGGCTTCCATACTATATTCCTTCCAGGGCCTCTCAAGATCTTTACAGACAATACCACAGTGATGTGTTACATCAGCAAACATGGGGGGACATGACCTTACCTCTTGTGCAGACTAACTCTTCAGGTTTGAGAGCTGGCTGTCCAGTATCAGGTGACTCTTCAGGCTAATTATATTAATTCAGAACAGAACATTGTGGCAGACTGTCTGAGCAGGTCCATAACACAGGCTCACAAATGGATGCTTCATAGAGATGCGTTTTAGGACATTGTCCACCAGTGGGGTACTCTTCAGGTAGATCCTTTTGCCTTCTGTCTGAACAGACAACTTCCTCTCTTTTGCACCAGATTCACATGTCCTCTGGCTTGGGAGGTGGATGCCCACTCTTTTTCTTGGAAGGGGATATTTTGTTATGCCTTCCCTCCCCATCCTCTCATACCAAGGTTCTTGTTCAAGGTAAAACAAGACTCTCCCAAAATCTTGTTGGTGACTCCTTTTTGGCCTAGACAGCATTGGTTCCCTCTTTCTCTGCACCTACCCAAGGGTAACCATAAGTTACCTCGCAGGGCACACTTACTCACAAAAGACAAGGAGTCTCTTCTCCATCCTCACTTGGACATTTTTCATCTGACACTGAGGCTGACAGGGTTTTGATCCCTTTTAGGCACCTTTTTTTTTTCTGAGGATGTGCTTTGGATTCTGCAGGAAGCCAGAAAAATATTGTCCAAATAGTAGAGATTTTCTGTTTGGTGACTTGATTGTAACCTGGATCCACTTTCTGTGAAAGTTTCTTTAGTTCTCTCTCTTATCTGTGTGAATTGCTTCATACTGGGTTGGCATACTCTTCAGTTAAAGCACGCCTTTCAGCCTTTTCTGCATGTTTGCCTTTGACTTCTCCTTTGGCTTCTGGAGTTGAGGTCAAACAATTTCTTAAAGGCATCCTTCATATTAGGCCTCACAGAAAGTCTGTTCCTCCTTCCTGGGACCTTAATTTCATTCTTGCAACAATTGACTCAGACTCCTTTTGAGCCTGCGGCTTCAGCTTCCTTACAGCACTATACTTGGAAGACTGTTCTTCTGTTAGTCCTTACATCAGCTAGAAGGGTATCTGAGCTTCAGGCCCTTATGGCTGTCCCTCCTTTTTTAGTTTTTAACAGGAACAGGGTGTCTCTTTGTATTGACCCTTCTTTTATACCTAAGATGGTTAATGAATTGTCTATTAATCAGTCTATTCATTTGCCCACTTTTTTCCCTTTTCTGCAGTCTGCTAGTGAGAAGGCTCTCCACACCTTTGATTAGCAAAGACAACTCAGATATTATTTAGATAAAACTAAAGCCATTAATAAATCTGATTAACGTTGTGTTTACTTTCATCCTGGGTCTTTAGGTTTGGCAATTTCTAAGCAAGCAATTTCTTTTTGGATCTCTAAGGCCATTTCTTTTTAATTCCCTGTTAAGCCTCATTCGACCAGAGCTGTGGCTTCCTGTGGTGCTTTTTTCAAAGGACTGGATATAATTTTTTCAGGAAATGCAAATGCTTCCATTGCCCTGCTCATAAAATCCCAGTTTACTCTGTCAAATGCTTTCTCTGCATCATGATCACCAACAACAATGGTATTTTCTTACATTTTGCTTCCCTCTGGATCATCAATGTTCTGTTAATGTTGTCAGATGTTTACCTCCCCTCCACAAAACCACATTGATCCATATCTATCAGTTTTGGCATTACTTTCACCATTCCTTTAGCCATTATAGACATGAACACTTTATAATCATGGTTTAGTATTGAAAAGAGCCTGTATGAAGTTGGATCTGATGGGTCTTTACCCTCTTTAGGTATCACAGCTACCACTATTTCCTTCCAGGACAGTGGTACTTCTCCTCCTCTTAAGATATTGTTAAACAAAACCTTCCAGATCTTTATCAGTTTTTTCCTCCTTGCTTCCAAACCTCCACAGGCATACCATCTATTCCTGTGGACGTTCCTGTAGATTGGTTATACATCACAATTTTTATCACATCTCCTTCTATCCTTTTAGTAATTGAGGCTCATCTACCTCTACCCTTGGCATATTTATTCTTCCATAAACATTTCTTTGTGTATATTTTTTTATTTCATATTTCTCTTCTTTATACAGACTCTCAGAATTTCCAAAATATTTCTAATATCTCCACCCGTTACCTTCTTTATTATAGGCTCTCCCTAAGATTGGCTACAGCCCATTCTACTTTCTGTTGCCTGAGTCATTGTGGTAAATGTTTTTGTGCTGTAGTGTCTAAACTCATGCATATTATCAAGATAATCCCTTATTTTCTGCTTAGCATTCTGCAGTTGCTCCTCTTCTTGTTCTGTGAGATTTCCCCTATCCTGCAATACTTTAACATGTGTGAGTCCCTCTAGATAATTCTTGTTACTTCTTAACTATAACTCCCTTTCTTTTATTTCCACCCTATTTTTAAACTTTGCATTAATTTTATCCCACTCCCTAGCTATATTTTCAGAAGAAATTTCTATCTTCTCTAATAGCTGCTGAATAATTTCCACTACCCATTCCTTAAATGCACCTCTTTTCAGCAGGTACATGGGAAAGCACCACTGTCTCATTTTTATTTCATTACCCTATGTTTTTATTTTAGTTATTATCAGTGCGTGATCTGAAATAGTTATTGGATACATATCAAAACTTTCAATTAAATGCACATTTTCTTCTGAAATATAAATTCTGTCTAGCATAGCCCAGTTTTGGTATATTGGCAAATAATATGTAAATTCACTCTAAACTCCTAGTACTGAATTGGCATCTTCTACACCAAATATTTTCATAAATTTCTTCAAAAATCTAGCCTCCTTTGTTATATTTTCACTTCTGGGTCCCTGAACACATATTCATTGTTGCAAATCAAGTTCCAATCCACACCTATAAATAATATTCCTTGCTGAAAGCTGATTATTTCTCCCAGAATTTTCTTAAGCTCTATTATAGCAGTTTTAGGTGGAATATAAATACATGCCAGTGTTACCCTCCTCCCTTGCCAGTAGCCCCTTATTACTACAAATCTACCATTATTATCTTTTTTTATCCTATTCTATCACTATTGGAGCTCCTCATGCAATTGATATAAGTACTCCTCTTTTCATTTGCCCCAGGTATTCCACTGAATAACCATCCTGAAAAACTTTCTTTATCAAATTCACATGTTCAGTTCTTTCCAAGTATGTCTATTGTAGCATAGCTATTTGCACTGTACATTTTTAATAGAGTTCACTATTCTTTCTTTTGTATTTATCTGTGAGACCACTGACATTTAAAGACAATGCAGGAATGCATCATTATGGTAAAAAGTTATTACTCCCACCTTTTATGTTTAACAGCTTTTTTAAGTGTCTAGTTCCAGCTTTTGTGCTAGATGCATACACTGTTTGGAAGGTTGATCTTTTATGCAGTTGTTTCTTGTCAAATCCATTTGAGCCTATGTCACATCTTACATTTTTTTCTTTTATTGAAAGCCCTCAAAAAAAAAAAAACACACCCCAATACCCCCCAAAAAACTGTTAACTTAATATTAAAACACAAAACTATGTACATCTTTAAATATTGAAGTTTTACCCTTCTACTAGGAACAAGTGTCACAAACTGACTGCCCACACTCATAGACTTGGGTTAACCTAAAAGAAAGGTTATCCATGCTAAGATGCATGGTGCAGCCCGTGCTTTTACTAAGTGTTGTCTGATTTTGTCATATCTTTATAGCTCTTCCTTTGTCTCTGTGGAGACATGAGGACCAGATACAGAGTACTAATCATACATTTATTTGCTAGAAAAAAGCTTTGTGATATTCAATGTTCTTTTTCATTAAAACTTGTTACTAGGTCAAGCTAAGGGCCTTAATCCAGCCATTCCCCTATGCAAGAATGAGTAAAAACAAAATGAAAAAGTACATCAATTTTTCTTTTGTCACACTCTTTTGACCAGAATTGTCTTCTTTTTCTACATCGCAGTGCCTACATTTCTTAAAACTGAACAAGGTGAAAGAGAGAAGAAGGGGGAAAGAGAAGAAAAAAAACAGGAGTACCTGTTTGCCTTAGTAGCCACACTGCACTTAAAATTAGCTGAGAAATATTTTCATTATAGCATGCAAAGAACATAATGCACTATTAAAATATTACTATTAAGAAAAAAACTGTTTTACTTATAGTTAACTTACTTTCTCCCTCCTCTTCCCCTCTCCTAAGTATTTTTCCAAACATTAATTATATGAAATTGGGCATATGCTTTAAAGCTCCTACAAGTTTAACAAAGTCAAAAAAGTCCAATATTTCCAGATTATCTTATTCTGTCATGTTTTACAAATATAACTATTGCTTTGTAATCCCACATTTGTTAATTTCCAAGTTATTGGTTTTATTCCTGTTCATCTCCATCTCCAAACTTCTGTCTCAGCTATACCTCTGACATATTCTCAATTCTTCTAATCAATTCTTGTGCTTTTTTCCTTCTCTCAAGCATTTTCTGTTGAAACATTGAAAAAGGTTTCACTAGCACAGCCTTTCTGTGGTCTTTATTACCAGAAGAATAAGAAGCAGAATATCCTTCTAGTTCACAGCTCACTTTTTGTTGGATAGACTTCTGTATTTCCTCCATGTGCTGCATCAAAAAATGATTTTGTCCCTCCAGGAAAGAATATTTTGAAGATAGCTGAGTACAGCAGTTTGAATTCCATGACTGACTTTTGACATTCCCTGAATCATGGAATACATTTACTCCTCTTTGGTCTGGTGTGCAGTGAGTAATCATTCTCCTTACATGCTCTGCTGTCTCCCACGTTTAGTACTTTGTCCTTCTGACACAGTTTTATTTCAGAATCAACTCCTTCTGCTGGTAGGATTGCATCTTTACTATTAAAGGTCAGGTTGCTTTCTCATAACCAGGTTTGGAGCATACACACAATGTGTCCTTTCAATTAAAAACTCCTGCTGTGGAATACCAGTCCAGTTGCTTATTTGTGCTTTCATAAAATTAATACAGTCTGATCCTTCCACCTTCTCTGGTACGGCAGAAAATCTCAGGTTTTCCTTATGTGCTCTGTCCTCCAATTCTATTATTTTTTGAAACATCTCTTCTTGAATAGTCTCATATTCAGTCAGCCTTTTCTTCATTTTGACTTCTGATTTTTGCAGTTTTATCACCTCATCTGAATATCTGTTTAAAGTTTCTTCCATTTTCTCCAGGCTTTTGCTGTTTGAATTGATATACCCCATCAGTGTTTCATTTATTTTAACCAGGTCTGTGTGCAGTTTTCTTATACTTTAATCTAGGTTACTGGAAGTCATGTCTGGAGCTTGCACTGCTTTTTGCTGAACAGATGCAGTTCTCTTCCCATTCAATGTTTTTTCCTCACCTTTTGTAACTGATTTTCTTTCATGTCCTCTGTATTTCTTTTTTCCTGGAGTCCAGGTAATGCATTTACTAGACAGTTACTGAAATTTACCCAGTAATATAAGTCCACTGGCTTTCTCTGCTGAGTTTCTGTCCTCACACTGGTAGAGCTAGAATTAAGCTGTATTCAATATGCAGCCATCTTGGAAGTCCCCTGACCATGAATGTTTAACATTTTTCATATTTCTCCATTGAAATGTTTAGATTTCAAGAAGAGAAGCTATGTTCTTCATCTTAGAACGGCAAATATATGAATCAATTCACTTATAATTGAATATCACATTTGTATCACTAGTTGGAGCATTCTACTTAATACTTGGTGTTAAATATATTTTATCTAAGATCACAAAAGAAGAATCAAATGAGTTAGATATCAAATGAGTTAGATATTTTAGTCCTCTCAAAATCTAATTTTTAATGTAAATTGTATTTTCTTCAATCAGTGTAACAAATTATACTTCATTCCTTTCACCCTTGCTGCCATGTATCAAAAAGTAAATGACCTAACATTTACTTTCTTTCCCCTACATTAACAAGTGATGGAGGATATGCGATATTTTAAAAGTGCTAAAATTACTGTCTGCAAGAATTTACTGGTAGATAACAATAAACTGATGGGCTTATAACATAACTGATTATATCTAACACATTTATTTTTATATATTGTTTTTAGAATTATTTAAATTCCTTTTTTTATTCAAGCAGTCCACAAAAATTATTCTTAAAGGTAGAGCAACTGATTATTTTAGCAGCCATAGATACTTGTTTGATATCCCATGTAACCAGATGCCTTTCTTATATTTAAGTTAAAGAGAAGTATATTTTTCTCAGGTGTGATGAAGAAACTTTGATCATGCTCACTTTTAATACTCCCAAGGTTGTCAGAGATGTGATTACCATAAAGTGATACATACCATTCATTAAACATCCCAATTATGTCATTCATCTGACTAAATATTATGCCATCATTAGCAAGGTAATCTTAACTGTAGAGCTCTATTTCTGATTTTATGAAAAAGTTTTTCTATTATCCTTGATGTTGCTAGCCAAATTTTCTACCAATTTTGCTGTTCACTATTTATTTATTTGTTTATTTATTGACATTTGATTACCAGGAAAGTCCAACTGGATAGGTGTCCATTTTTATTGGCGGCCCAGGGAGAAACGTTCCAAAGCATTAAAAAATCATTTTAAGATCAATAATTTTAAAATCTTCAAAATTATACAGTAAAACAATAAAAAATCTAGTGTATAAACAATTATACCAAATTAGACACAATGTGAAAACATTGGTTAAGAATAGAAGCAGTTTATCTGACAATGATTTAATATTTAGAGAAATTTTAGTCAGTTTACATAAATTAAAGGTAAGTTAGAATAATACAAACAGGAATTGGAATATGAAGTGGGAGAAAAAAGAGGGTTGTGGCATATTTGGATAGAGAGTCAGGACAGAGAAATTGATTAAAGTAAGGATGTGAGTGAATAAGGAGGATTAAGGAGGAGTAAGGTATAAAAAGGTACTTGTACATATTTAGGGATATAGTTAACCCTGGGGCAGAGCACTAACAAAGCCAGATCTTGACTAGGAAGTCTTTCAGAGTGGTTCTAAATGACTGGAGAGAGGGTATTGATCCAACAGATACAGGTAAGGAATTCCAGGCCTTAGCAACATGGTACAAGTATAGACCATGCCCAGAAGAGCTGATAGATTTGTGGACAGACAGAAGTGTTGGTCATTGGATCATAATGACAGAGTGAGAACATAATTATGTAGAATGGCATTTAGTGCTGGCCAAGTAGACGGATGCTGGATAATTTTATAGGTGGTAAAAAGCTGTGCACATGTTAGTTGATGGGGTAGTTCTAACCAATTTTGGCTTTTTAGTGCTATATAGTGGTGGGTTCTGAAAGGGGTATTTGCTGCAAATTTAGCCACTTTATTATAGCGTTGTTCAAGTTTTGTTTTTGTGATGCCTGGAGGTTTGTAAGGATGGGAGCACCATAACGTAATGAGGGAGGTGGTAAGTAGTTGCAAGTGTACTTTTATTTGCATTAGTGAGAAAGTTTTTGGCTCTGTAAAGCATCTGTAGTTTTTGGTGTTTTTTATGCAATTTTGTATATGCAGGTTGAATTTAAGATTATCACCCACAATCATCTGTAATAATTTTTTATGAGAAGTGACTTCAATGGCTGTATTATTAAGAGAGAGGACTTTATTATTTTTTGTTCATGAGAGAGGGATTTGGGGGGAAAAGTAGTTTTTTTAGTTGAGCATGAGTTGTAAGTTACAAAGCCATTGTTTCAGTGGTTGTTAAACCTTCCTGAGTAATTTTTTGTAGATGTGCCAGGTTGTCTGATGTACATATGAGTGTGGAATCATCTACGTATTGTATTAGTGAGGCCTGTTGTGTAGCTGTGTGGAAAGTGTTGGTGAGAATGTTAAAGCGAAGAGGATGAAGGATACCAGTGGTGACTGGGAGATATGGAGAAAGCATGGAGTACCATTTTGCTCACTGATACCTATTGTACAATTAGCTTTTGATCCATAGAAGGGCAGGCTGAGATTGTCCTAGTGAAGACATTTGAAGTAGAAGGTTGCTGTGACAAACTGTGTTGAAGGCTTTAGACAAGTTTAGAAATAAGGAGGAGACTAGTTTGCTATATCTCTTGATTTGTTGACAGTATCTATAAAGATTATAAGTGTAGTATCAGTACTAAAGAGGGGCTTGGACCTGTGCTGTTTGAGAGATAAGAGTTCTCCCTGCAGGAGATAGTTTAGCAACTGTTTTTGAATACATTTTTTCAAGTACTTTGGAGAAGGAGAATAAGATTGTGAAGGTCTAAAGTTAGTTATGTTTGCTGAATTTCCTGCTTTATGTACAGGGATAATGTGTGATTTTTTTTCCAAAGACATGAATGTGGGATTCCTGGATTGACCTACTATAAGGACTGAGACAGGACAGGCAATGCTATTGGTTGCTATTTTAAGATACTTGCCTAGAAGGTAATCAGCTGAAGAAAAGCATGGATTGAGTTTTAAAGGACAACAACGGGATATTCAAGCAGATTACTCAACCTGCTGACTCTTTTAGTCCCTGTTAGTTGATACAGCCTCAAAAAATCAGAACCACAGCTTTAAAAAGTAATCCACTCAACTGTTTTACCCCTTAGGCTTGCTACCTTTCCATACTGTTTTACTTTGACTTTGAAAACCAAGTTGAAAATCCTCTAGCTGGCTCTTAAATGATGATGTCACATCTGCCAGAGCTCTTGCTGCAGTTACAAGGACATTTCCTCCCCCAAAGTGATGTAAGCACTGCCTGATTTAGATGTGGACCTCCCGCATTGTGATGTCAGAGCTGCCTTGTCCAGCTGCTGGTATGTGGAATTACATTTATTGTAAGTATATCCTGTCGAGTGCATTTGTTGGAGGGACTTCTGGAAAGTTTGGATTGCCTGCATCTTCTCCTGCATTTTTGTACTTCATTGGTAAGGTAAGTCTTAAGAGCCCCTGTTTGTATACATTCCTAGCCATGAAATTTAGGGATCCTGAGTTTCTCAGTGCATAGTGATATAGTTTATACTTTCTGTTTATGAGGGAACCTACCAAGTGCTTCAATATTATATGCTGCTGCCGACTTTTTATAGCTTAGCCTAGTTCTTTTGTGTTTGTTTGCTGCTGCTGGGTTATATTGATAATTATTTGTTACTGTTGCTGCTTGGTTCTGTTTTGTATCTAATGCTGGCGTCTTCATTCTCAAATCGATGCGTGTTTGTGTGTGTGAATGCTGCCTTCTGGTTTCCCATGTCCCATTCAAGCAATGGGCAAGTGTGTGTGTGTGTGTGTGTGTGTGTGTGTGTGTGTGTGTGTGTGTGTGTGTGTGTGTGTGTGTGTGTGTGTGTGTGTGTGTGTGTGTGTGTGTGTGTGTGTGTGTGTGTGAATGCAAGCAAGGGGCAAGTGTGTGTGTGTGTGTGTGTGTGTGTGTGTGTTTGTGTATATGTGTGAATACAAGCAAGGGGCAAGTGTGTGTGTGTGTGTGTGTGTGTGTGTGTGTGTGTGTGTGTGTGTGTGTGTGTGTGTGTGTGTGTGTGTGTGTGTGTGTGTGTGTGTGTGTGTGTTTGTGTGTGTGTGTGTGTGTGTATGCGTGTGTAAATGCAAGCAAGGGGCAAGTGTGTGTGTGTGTTTGTGTGTTTATAGTGTATCATTTGTTAGCTATTTAACCAAACAGGAAGGAAAAATATGTGGAAGTGTGATGCTTTGCAAAGCAGTTATTATTCCCAGTGCTATGGAGCCTGGTTCTAAATTTGACAGGAGGAGTGCAACAAAAAAAGTTTCCCACTGTAAGGAAGGAAAGGCTGACAAGAAAACAGTACATTAGTCTGGTCACCTGCTGTGAGTTGTTAATCACATGCAGATAATGGGTCAAATTACCCTTAGCTCTTTGACAGCTAGGGAAGGTAGGTGTGAGGGGGGAGGGGAGATACCTTGAAGAACGAGATTTCAGCCTTCACAAAATAAATCAAGTTAGCATTTCTAAGAAGAAGGAGCAATAAAATGCACTTTTCAATTCTGTTCCGTAGCATTTGCACTGATTATGTTTGAAGTAGTCATTGAAAAAGGATAAAATTTTAACCAAAAGAAGGTGACTATAACACAGAAGTGAATGCCTGTAAAATCAGTGCACTGACGGGAGCTTTAGGGAAAGAGTAGCAGACATGATGCAATTTTTTTTGGAGACAAACAATGCATTCTGGGATACTTAGAAGCAGACTAAACAATCAGAATTATTTCAAGATGCCAGACCCCATGTGGTCAGAGTCAGAAATTGCATATAAAAATATCTAAAAAGCTCTAAATAGTCCCGGAGTGGTGTTAAAATGTAGGAAACACCAAACCATGATGAAATAAACATGTTTTTTGAGGTTGTGGGTGTGGTTCTCCTTTAAGAGTAGTTTTATACAGGTTGCAGGCACAGGTTTGAAGGTGAAAGTAGATATGGTGGCATATGGCTGTTGGGCAGGGATGGGAATTTTTGCTTAGGGATGCTATCCTATCTATGAAATAAGAGCTGAATTATGTTTAATTTTTGAATGGTGAGTTATTGAGAGAGGGGCTAGGGTTGAATTCTGTGGTGTAAGATTTCTTAAATGGCTAACCAGAATTTTTAGGATTATGTTTTCTATTGTTTTGAAAGTTGCTACAAAACATTTTTAACTAATATACTATAGTAGCAAGTTGTTATTTTATTTGCTTACCTAATCTACTTAATTGCATTTTTAGAACATAATTATTTTCACACCTCCACTTCTGCAATTTTTTGTTCCTCTGTTTAATTAACCATTTAGTTTTCTGACATATTTACCAGTTTTCTTTGTGTCATCTTCCAGTATTATAACACTTTGTAAGCACTGCAAATCTATTGATAACTCAAGCAACAATTTCAGACAGGTTGTTTGTTACTTGGGAATAAACGCACACAGACATGTGTTGTCAGGACTTTATACACCATGGAAAGGCATTACTTCCCCAATAACACACATCCTGGTGGGCATTACTGCTCTTGGAGAACAGGCTATCTGTTTAACTGTTTTTACTACATATTTTTTTTTTATATTTTTGATGTACTATAGTTTCTCCACGTAATGTTTCAAACCTGCTGTAGCATATGTAATTGTTGCTGGAGGAAATATTTTACATGCAAAATATAACTTATGTGAGTATTTAAAGTCTACACACACACTTTCAGAAGCACAGACTCACATATATAGATCTAGCTATACACACAAACATGTACACAGACACAAACAAAATGTGCCCAGCAGTTACAGTCACTTGATTGACTGACTACAACATAGATGGCTTCTCCCCCTTTTAATTTCTCTAAGTCTTTTAGGTTTCTAAAACCATGATGGGAATGGACCCTATTCCTAAGTCAAAGTATGATTAAAGTTCATGAAATTAGCATTGTTTCAGTCTTTGATGTTAGCCAAAAGTGGTCTTTGCTGCACCTGCAATGTGTCTAGAAGTGACTCCTTCTGCAATTCATACACAGTTACATGCGTACGATTGTAAATTCTTTTTTATAAGACCCATTGATCCTATTACTATTGGAACTGCCTGGGTAGCCTTCTTTCACATTGCCCTTGTGTCTGCCTATAAATCCTGGTAGTTTATGACTTTGTGTCTCTCTGTATAAAAGACACTGTAGTCACTGGGTGCAGCAATTTCAATTATCAATGCTACTTTTGTCTTCTTTTCATGAGCTACTATATCTGGTTTTTCTCACATCTGTTTTTTTAACTGTTGGTAATGGGTGATCCCATGTGAGATAAACTTCAACATTTTCTATAATGCTTTATAGCTCATCTTTCCAATGTTTTTCAGCAACTTCATTATTATAATGTTTGCAGAATCCCCAATGCAACAGTCTTGCCCCATTATTATACCTTTCAGTATATAGTCCTTCTGCCATTAGCATATCACCCCCAGCAACAAAATGTGCGACTGTTTCTAGTTCTGTTTTGCAAAACATGCTTTGTCTGTTTCTCCCACATGTTCAATGGACTTTGCAAACCATTGTATATGTAATCCATTAACCTGGGCCGCCAATATTAACCTTTGGTTCTTTCCTTTAAATTTACCTCTCCTTAACCATTCCTGCATTTGATCCTGATTGATATGAGATTGTTCCAAGAGTTTTCTGTACTTGTAACTATATGCATTTTCCACATTTCTTGCCTTCTCATCCGATCCTTCACCTTATATTCCTTCTTTTGTTTTTTGGCACATTCATTTGATGCCTGGGTTTTTATATACTTCTGGTATGATTTCCATTCAAGCTTGACACCGATATGCTTCTGCTAGATTAAGAAAGGAAGTCATCTTAGAGTTATTCTCCTCATGTTTCAAAACTTTCACTATGTTTTGGTTTTGTAAGGTAAGCAGAAATGTATGCAGTCCCACAATTGCAGATTTATACATCTAATCAATTTTGAAGAGGCCCTTACCTCCTTCAGGACAGGGAATATATAATCTTGATATACACTGATTTTTATAAATCATTTGATAAGCATAAAGCATTTTTCTTGTTTTCCTGTCCAATTGATCAAATACCGGGGCCAGTCAGTCACTTCAAAATTGTAAGTCAGAACAGGAAGAACAAATTGGTTTATAGCTTGGACTTTGTTCCTAGATGTCAAAGCTGTTTTCAGTATTAATATTAGTCTTCTAAAATATTCCTTACTAAGTTTTATTCACATTTGTTCATGTTTTATTGTTCATCCTTCATCAATTTCAAAATATTTATACACTGACTTTTGCACAAGTTCTTTTATATCACATTCCTTTCCCAGACTGATGTTTTCTTCGTGCTGCAGTTTTCCTACTTTAAAGGTTGCTTTTGCACATTTATCAAGACCAAACGACATTCTTATATCATCTGAGAAAGTCTTGACCACTTGTGCTGTGCTTTCAGTTCCTCGTCTGATGAACTATCATCGACAAAGAGAAGATGCAAAGTCTTTACATTTTCTTGCTTTCTGGCAGCCAAATTGTAGCCATGACCTAATCTGTTAAGTAGACAGCTTAATGGGTTAAGGGCAAGGTAAAAGAGCAGAGGTGACAAAGAGTCACTCTGGAATATCTTCCTTTGAATTTTCATTGCTGGAATAATAATTTGTCATTTATCATATTTTAACTGCAAAGTGGTTTGCCACTGTTTCATGGTCACTGTAGTGAATTGATCAGTGTAAGGTGTATCTTATACATTTTAAGCACTCTTTTTATCCATTAATGTGGAATACTATCAAATGTGTTTTTGTAGTCTATCCATGCCATACTTTGATTCTTCCCCTTTTTACAGTTTTGCATAATGACTTTATTTAACAACAAGTGATCCTTTGTTCCATATGACTTTCTTTTGTTACCCTTTTGTTTTAGTGCCATGATTGAGTTTTCTTTTAAATGACTATAAACTCTGTCAGCATCAATTCCAGTGTATAGTTTATATATCATCATAAGGCAAGTTATTGGTCTATAGTTTTTACAATAGCTTGCAGGTTCGCTCTTAAGGAGCATTTTTTTCTTGTTGTTAATCAGGTTGGCATCTGTTCAGGGTGTGCATATAAACAGATTTTTTTTTTTCAAACACCTTTATTGAATTATCACTTGTGAAATAGGCAAATTTACATTCATATAAAAGTAATCAAACTATATTAACATACAGATATTATACTTAACATATATAGCTATATATCATATAACCTAAGCAATACTACATAAATTAATTCAATTCCTACTTTTTTTAAACAAGAAACATCTTCATTAAACCATCACTTACTACATAGGCAATCATACATTTATATAAATAAAAACAAACCCGACACAATCCTAGTGACAAGAATTTTACATCACAAACCATACTGACACAGTTACACTTCCAGTTGCAAACATTATACATCACTCATAATCTACCCAATCTTTCTCACTCAGACATTACATATCTTATTTAGGTTCTGCTGCCTTTTAGGCCTCATTCCTCCCTTGTATGTGTTGGTCCCACAATTCCAATGTTTTTCCTGTGTAGTTTGCTCCTACCCTTTTTTAAAGATCTCAATTCCAGTTGTTTCATCTCTGTTACTATATTCACTATTTCCAGTACAGTTGGATTAGATTTTGATTTTCTAGTAATTGCTTTTTTGGCAGCTACCATTATTAGACATAGCAAGGCATTACCATGTCTAGGCAATTCCGATTCTGTATCATAGCTCAGAAAAATCATCTCCCTCGTCAGACCAATCTGCCCACCCAGCATCTCTAACAGTGCATCCCGCAGGGAATCCTTAAAGTCTACCAACTCACCGCACTCTCAGAAAATATGATCCAGTTACCTCTTTCTTCCCCTTCACACCAACATTTACTGTCTACCTGAGGAAAACTTCTCTGGAGTGTATTTGGAGTATAAAAAATATCTATTTAAACATTTCCACGGAAAAATACTAAATCTTCTATATTTTGTTGTATATTTGGGAGACATACATATTTCGTCCAATTGTTTCTTTGTGAATTGCTTAGCTAATCTCTCTTCCCAATCTTTTCTAACCTCTTCTGATTGATTCTTATAGTTATCATGCAATAATTTATATGGTCTACTAATTATTCCTTTTTTAACGGCAGCTTCTGTTCTAGATTAGATTAAAAACTCCAACAGTGCTGGTCTTTCATTTAGGACCCCCTATTTCTTTCTCTTTGCCTATACTCTGATATCAATCCCTGATAGGGAAGGAAATCTCTAACCTGCAGTCCAAATAAATTCCTGGCATCTTCCCATTCTATCATCTTTTCCTCTCTAGTTATTTTCTCCCAATACCTTGATTCCTTAGCCAATTTTCTCCAATAAATTCCTTCCACCTCTTGCCTATTGTCTGTATCCCTAATTGCAGTCATCCCTGTTGGCAGAATCTCCTTTCTCCATTCTCACGTTACAATACTCTCTGCTACTTTATGGATATAATATTCTGCATGACTTGTTATTCTCCTTAAAGGTCTACATCCAAAATTCCAGTCTCTCCTTGTTTCTTGAGCTTCGCCCGTGTTACATCATCATCCCTTTTCACTTTGAATTAGAGTTTTCTGCTTGTGCTATGTATAGAAGTCTTAACTGTGTAGCTCTGAAATACCCTTTCAATTGGGTAATCTCAATCCACCCTGTTCTACTGGAAGAATCAGTTTATCCCACTTGACTCTAGCTATCTTTCCCTCCCAAATAAAATCCTTCAGCTCTTTATTAACTGCTACCCACAACTTCTCATCTGGCTGATAAAAATATGCCTGACCTGTGTATAAGACTAAAGAGATTAAAAACACTTTAACTGTTTGTATCTTACTATCCATATCCATATAACAAAGCTTCCATTTTCTCAGTTTTTGTATTATCTGTTGTTTAATCTCTTCCCACATTTCCTTAGCTGCTGCACTAGAATCATTTGTAATCCATACTGCTAAATATTTCATTTTATCATGTCCCCATAAATATGGGTAATCCTGAACCAGTTCATGTGTTGGTACATAATTTATCACTATTAATTTTGTTTTAGTTTCATTAATTTTGTATCCCAAAAAGATTTGAAACTGTCACAAAATGTTCCAGAACACTGTAATGCCTTTTTCTGGTTTTGTCGGGTACAAAATAATATCATCTGCAGATAAAGCCAGCTTTTCTTGGCTACCATACCAATTATATCCTCAAATTTCTGAGTCCCTTATTTTCTTTGCCAATGGTTCTAAATCAATCCATCTATCCATCCTCAACCCCTTTTCCCATTTTGCACATTGGGTTGGGGTGTCACTTCAGCAGTGACAATCATCTCAAACCACGGTTTACACTGCTGGCTGTCAAGCCCTGAGTGGTAATTCATTTGCACAACTCACTTGCACACACACTCTCACCTAAGGCCAATTTTAAGTGTCCAATCCACTTACTGCATGTCTTTAGAATGTGGGAGGACACTGGAGCACCTGGAGGAAACCCATGTGACTGTAGAGAGGACATTCAGACTCCACACAGAAGGCACCTCAGAAGAGAATCGAACTGGAGAACCTCTTGCTGTGAGGCAACAACTCTAACCATTGCACCACCTCCGCCACCTCACCCATGGTTCTGGTTCTAAATAAAATGCAAATAATAAAGGGTAAAGAGGATACCCCTGACTGGTTCCTCTGCTTAAGAAGAAATTATCAGAGAGGACCCCACCCACTTTGATTTTCGCCTCCTATCCCTCATATATTTTCCTAATCAACCTTTACAATTTTTTTCAGGAAATGCAAATGCTTCCATTGCCCTGCTCATAAAATCCCAGTTTACTCTGTCAAATGCTTTCTCTGCATCATGATCACCAACAACAATGGCATTTTCTTACATTTTGCTTCCCTCTGGATCATTTATGTTCTGTTAATGTTGTCAGATGTTTGCCTCCCCTCCACAAAACCACATTGATCCATATCTATCAGTTTTGGCATTACTTTCACCATTCCTTTAGCCATTATAGACATGAACACTTTATAATCATGGTTTAGTATTGAAAAGAGCCTGTATGAAGTTGGATCTGATGGGTCTTTACCCTCTTTAGGTATCACAGCTACCACTATTTCCTTCCAGGACAGTGGTACTTCTCCTCCTCTTAAGATATTGTTAAACAAAACCTTCCAGATCTTTATCAGTTTTTTCCTCCTAGCTTCCAAACCTCCACAGGCATACCATCTATTCCTGTGGACATTCCTGTAGATTGGTTATACATCACAATTTTTATCACATCTCCTTCTATCCTTTTAGTAATTGAGGCTCATCTACCTCTACCCTTGGCATATTTAATTCTTCCATAAACATTTCTTTGTGTATATTTTTTTATTTCATATTTCTCTTCTTTATACAGACTCTCAGAATTTCCAAAATATTTCTAATATCTCCACCCATTACCTTCTTTATTATAGGCTCTCCCTAAGATTGGCTACAGCCCATTCTACTTTCTGTTGCCTGAGTCATTGTGGTAAATGTTTTTGTGCTGTAGTGTCTAAACTCATGCATATTATCAAGATAATCCCTTATTTTCTGCTTAGCATTCTGCAGTTGCTCCTCTTCTTGTTCTGTGAGATTCCCCCTATCCTGCAATACTTTAACATGTGTGAGTCCCTCTAGATAATTCTTGTTACTTCTTAACTATAACTCCCTTTCTTTTATTTCCACCCTATTTTTAAACTTTCCTTTAATTTTATCCCACTCCCTAGCTATATTTTCAGAAGAAATTTCTATCTTCTCTAATAGCTGCTGAATAATTGCCACTACCCATTCCTTAAATGTATCTCTTTTCAGCAGGTACATGGGAAAGCACCACTGTCTCATTTTTATTTCATTACCCTATGTTTTTATTTTAGTTATTATCGGTGCGTGATCTGAAATAGTTATTGGATACATACCAAAACTTTCAATTAAATGCACATTTTCTTCTGAAATATAAATTCTGTCTAGCATAGCCCAGTTTTGGTATATTGGCAAATAATATGTAAATTCACTCTAAACTCCTAGTACTGAACTGGCATCTTCTACACCAAATATTTTCATAAATTTCTTCAAAAATCTAGCCTCCTTTGTTATATTTTCACTTCTGGGTCCCTGAACACATATTCATTGTTGCAAATCAAGTTCCAATCCACACGTATAAATAATATTCCTTGCTGAAAGCTGATTATTTCTCCCAGAATTTTTTTAAGCTCTATTATAGCAGTTTTAGGTGGAATATAAATACATGCCAGTGTTACCCTCCTCCCTTGCCAGTAGCCCCTTATTACTACAAATCTACCATTATTATCTTTTTTTATCCTATTCTATCACTATTGGAGCTCCTCATGCAATTGATATAAGTACTCCTCTTTTCATTTGCCCCAGGTATTCCACTGAATAACCATCTTGAAAAACTTTCTTTATCAAATTCACATGTTCAGTTCTTTCCAAGTATGTCTATTGTAGCATAGCTATTTGCACTGTACATTTTTAATAGAGTTCACTATTCTTTCTTTTTTATTTATCTGTGAGACCACTGACATTTAAAGACAATGCAGGAATGCATCATTATGGTAAAAAGTTATTAATCCCACCTTTTATGTTTAACAGCTTTTTGTTAAGTGTCTAGTTCCAGCTTTTGTGTTACATGCATACACTGTTTGGAAGGTTGATCTTTTATGCAGTCGTTTCTTGTCAAATCCATTTGAGCCTATGTCACATCTTACATTTTTTTTCTTTTATTGAAAGCCCTCAAAAAAAAAAACACACCCCAATACCCCCCCAAAAAACTGTTAACTTAATATTAAAACACAAAACTATGTACATCTTTAAATATTGAAGTTTTATCCTTCTACTAGGAGCAAGTGTCACAAATTGACTGCCCACACTCATAGACTTGGGTTAACCTAAAAGAAAGGTTATCCATGCTGAGATGCATGGTGCAGCCCGTGCTTTTACTAAGTGTTGTCTGATTTTTGTCATATCTTTATAGCTCTTCCTTTGTCTCTGTGGAGACATGAGGACCAGATACAGAGTACTAAGCATACATTTATTTGCTAGAAAAAAGCTTTGTAATATTCAATGTTCTTTTTCATTAAAACTTGTTACTAGGTCAAGCTAAGGGCCTTAATCCAGCCATTCCCCTATGCAAGAATGAGTAAAAACAAAATGAAAAAGTACATCAATTTTTCTTTTGTCACACTCTTTTGACCAGAATTTTCTTCTTTTTCTACATCGCAGTGCCTATATTTCTTAAAACTGAACAAGGTGAAAGAGAGAAGAAGGGGGAAAGAGAAGAAAAAAAAAACAGGAGTACCTGTTTGCCTTAGTAGCCACACTGCACTTAAAATTAGCTGAGAAATATTTTCTTTATAGCATGCAAAGAACATAATGCACTATAAAAATATTACTATTAAGAAAAAAACTGTTTTACTTATAGTTAACTTACTTTCTCCCTCCTCTTCCCCTCTCCTAAGTATTTTTCCAAACATTAATTATATGAAATTGGGCATATGCTTTAGAGCTCCTAAAAGTTTAACAAAGTCAAAAAAGTCCATTATTTCCAGATTATCTTATTCTGTCATGTTTTACAAATATAACTATTGCTTTGTAATCCCACATTTGTTAATTTCCAAGTTATTGGTTTTATTCCTGTTCATCTCCATCTCCAAACTTCTGTCTCAGCTTTACTTCTGACATATTCTCAATTCTTCTAATCAAGTTTTGTGCTTTTTTCCTTCTCTCAAGCATTTTCTGTTGAAACATTGAAAAAGGTTTCACTAGCACAGCCTCTCTGTGGTCTTTATTACCAGAAGAATAAGAAGCAGAATATCCTTCTAGTTCACAGCTCACTTTTTGTTGGACAGACTTCTGTATTTCCTCCATGTGCTGCATCAAAAAATGATTTTGTCCCTCCAGGAAAGAATATTTTGAAGATAGCTGAGTACAGCAGTTTGAATTCCATGACTGCTTTTTGACATTCCCTGAATCATGGAATACATTTACTCCTCTTTGGTCTGGTGTGCAGTGAGTAATCATTCTCCTTACATACTCTGCTGTCTCCCACGTTTAGTACTTTGTCCTTCTGCCACAGTTTTTTTTTCAGAATCAACTCCTTCTGCTGGTAGGATTGCATCTTTACTATTAAAGGTCAGGTTGCTTTCTCATAACCAGGTTTGGAGCATACACACAATGTGTCCTTTCAATTAAAAACTCCTGCTGTGGAATACCAGTCCAGTTGCTTATTTGTGCTTTCATAAAATTAATACAGTCTGATCCTTCCAGCTTCTCTGGTACAGCAGAAAATCTCAGGTTTTCAATATGTGCTCTGTCCTCCAATTCTATTATTTTTTGAAACATCTCTTCTTGAATAGTCTCATATTCAGTCAGCCTTTTCTTCATTTTGACTTCTGATTTTTGCAGTTTTATCACCTCATCTGAATATCTGTTTAAAGTTTCTTCCATTTTCTCCAGGCTTTTGCTGTTTGAGTTGATATACTCCATCAGTGTTTCATTTATTTTAACCAGGTCTGTGTGCAGTTTTCTTATACGTTAATCTAGGTTACTGGAAGTCATGTCTGGAGCTTGCACTGCTTTTTGCTGAACAGATGCAGTTCTCTTCCCATTCGTTTTTTTTCCTCACCTTTTTTAACTGATTTTCTTTCATGTACTCTGTATTTCTTTTTTCCTGGTGTCCAGGTAATGCATTTACTAGACAGTTACTGAAATTTACCCAGTAATATAAATCCACTGGCTTTCTCTGCTGAGTTTCTGTCCTCACACTGTTAGAGCTAGAATTAAGCTGTATTCAATATGCAGCCATCTTGGAAGTCCCCTGACCATGAATGTTTAACATTTTTCATATTTCTCCATTGAAATGTTTAGATTTCAAGAAGAGAAGCTATATTCTTAGTCTTAGAACTGCAAATATATGAATCAATTCACTTATAATTGAATATCACATTTGTATCACTAGTTGGAGCATTCTACTTAATACTTGGTGTTAAATATATTTTATCTAAGATCACAAAAGAAGAATCAAATGAGTTAGATATCAAATGAGTTAGATATTTTATCCCTCTCAAAATCTAATTTTTAATGTAAATTGTATTTTCTTCAATCAGTGTAACAAATTATACTTCATTCCTTTCACCCTTGCTGCCATGTATCAAAAAGTAAATGACCTAACATTTACTTTCTTTCCTCTACACCCCTTCTTAGTGAGTTTCTCAAATGTTTCTCATAGGGAAGTATTAGTATGTAGTTCAGGAGTGAATTGGGATCCCTCATTAACATGTTAATCATCCATGTTATGTAATTTATCTGATAGATTCACTCCCTCCAGATTATTATTATTATTATTATTATTATTATTATTATTATTATTATTATTCAATCTGTGGTGGTGCAGCGGTAGCATTGTTGCCTCACAGCAAGAGGTTCTCCCGTTCAATTCTCGGCTGGAGTGCGGGGAGTGCCTTCTGTGTGGAGTCTGCATGTCCTCCCCGCGGTTGGGTGGGGGTTCGAAAGACATGCGTAAATGGGCATGCCTTTGTTGAAGGTTGAACATTGAGCTGGCACCTTGGCATTCGTGAAAATTTACTGCCACTCATTAGCGGACTGGAGTTCCCCTGTGGCAACCCCTAACCGGGAAAAGCCAAAAGACAAACAACAACAACATTATTATTATTATTATTACCTGACCTCTTTTTCCTGTTTTATCATACCTGTGCTTCTTTAATTTTATACTGTTTTTTTTTTTTTTGCATTCTGTATGTTTTATTTTCTTCATTTTTCCTTCAGCTGGTAACATAAGAGAAATATGCTCCCAGTGATACTTATGCTATCACATTTTTTTGTATTAACTGAATCAACCAAGAGTAAGTAAATAAAATTTTCTGCATGGGTTAAACTTGGATTAACAGATGTCTTCTGTGCTGAATATGATAGAACTACTGAAATATTTAATGGAATGGTTTGATTAATAGTAGTTTGATGTTTCATATGCCTATGTCTTCTTATAATTTCCTCCCACCCCATTTTTCATTTTGTCACACTTGCTGTTAAACTGAGCAGGTTCTCTTGTGACTGGACAAGGAGCTTTTTGGTAGCAAGGATTCACAGTGGATTAATAAACCTTCCATGCTACAAAAATATATTATTTTCTTAGCTTAATCACAAGGAGAAGTGAGGGTGATCCCAATTAATTCAGCTATATAACAGATATGATTCTAAAAAAAGAGAAGCCGATACCAACATTTAATTCCACTTAGTCATCAAAGTATAATCTCATTTGTATAGATTCACAACCAGGGACCACTGAATTCCCTGTGTCTGTCTCTTTATCATTACTTTGCCATTTCAGGCTATGTTATGCTATGCTATGCATGACTATAGACCACTGAATTCCCTATTCCATCCTCAGTTATCATTAGTTTGCCATTTCAGGCTTTGAAAGTATTGTTGGAAAGATGTATCTTATTATCCCCATAACACCTCATGCCCAGTGTCTGGTCATAACATTCTTAGCTAACTAATCTTGAATTAAACAGACATTCCAAATTGCTGCAGTAAGTTTTTTAATTTCAGCAACATTTTCGTCAAAACAACCTTGGTGAGTATGAATGATATAGCCAGTGGCGTCTGCATATATGAATGGGTGACAGCCTTGTACTTCTTTCAGTATTTGCCACAACTTCATTGGCATTAGGAATGTTCTGCTCCAACAGCAGCCACATAAATTTAAAAAGTTGGAAATTTAGATCTGTTTAACAGGACAGGCCCAAGATGACTGAAGATTCCCATAATTTGTTTTGAATATAACAGTGTCATAAATAAGAGACTTTTGTGTTCTACTGACCATCGTAGCTATGCCATCTGGATCCTTGTTTTCTTAAAAGGGTCATCCATGATAAACAGGCCTAAGTCGTGATCTGAAACTGACACCATTTTAACCTCCAATGTCCTTGGCGGTCATTTAGGTAGAAGGAAAGGGTTAAAATCTCAGTTGCTGTGAAAGCAGCTGAAACCAGCTACATCTTAAGGTAAAAGATGCAGAATGTCCTTCTTCAGAAAATCAAAGACTGCCTTCATAGACTGACCAATCACCTTTATAACGAATGTGCCTGAACTGTCACTGCTGCCTGTCCTTCCATTTTAGAAAAACAGATGTACCTGTTTTGAGGAGTGGTTTAAAAGTGATGACTAGATGAACTGGGATAAAGTTCCAGCAAACAGGAGTATCTAAATACCTTACTTCAGATTTCTGTGTAACAGCTAAGTCCTTTGTTATTTGGGACTGTGTAAGGTAATGTTGGGATATTTTTCAGGGAGAAATTAGTACAGTCTTATTTTATTTCTACATAGCCATGTTTTTGATGGTCTGGTAGTTCTAGTTTTGAGAAATATCCTGGTTTATTCTGTTTTGAAGTCCAGTCAGTGGTCTTATCTGTAAACATGCAGATATTTTTCAGTAATGAATTGTATAAACTGCAAGTAGGTATTGAAAACAAAAACCTTAAATTTTGTTAATAACATGTCTTTCAAACTGTAGAAACTCATTACGTACACAATAGCTAACATCATTTATTTGCTATCTTGTTACTCTAGACCTTTGTGAATTGGTTCAATTTCCTGTATGGAACATGAACACAGACCATATCTGTGAAATTAAGGGTAGAAAATAATTTTAAAGTACTTAATGTGGGTCTTTACTGCAGAATTAAATATCAGAGAATTCCAGGAATCCATTTTCATAAAGTAAAGGTATAACCATGAGGCAGTGTTGTTAAGGCCATATTAGACTGCAGATTTTTTTTCCACTCTGGGAGAGTTTGAATCAATATGAACTTAAATATTTTCTATCAAAAATAAAATATGTAGAGAGATAGTCCTTTAATATTAATAATATATACATTTTGTAACATTTAATATAACTACATGTACAAAAATGAAGTAATGGATTAATTCCTATCAGACATTTTGTTACTACTTTGTTTTAAAAATAGAATTTTGAAGTTCATCTGCTGAATCATTTGGTCATATGTGGTACTGGCGGCATGTAAATAGAATTGGTCGTGGTAGGGCTGATGAGACTTTATGATGGCAGTTAATTTTATATCAAAGAATGTGAAATAATTAATTTGAAGTTAGTGCCACAGTGGTATAATCACTGTATTTATTGACACAAACACAGATTTTGAAGGCAGAGAAAGACGGACCACTTGCTGTGGCTGTTCTGCCCATTTCCATACCTAATAACAGAGGTGTAGGTAACTATTCCAGCACCTAGTGCTGTCCCCAGATCTGATACTCCCAACAAGTCAACAAGTAAAAAAGAAAAAGAAAAGAAAAAGCTGTTCTCAGATTTGACAAGCAGAAAAAAAAACTTTTAATTATAAATTGTAGTAAATAGTAAATTGAAATAGTCCTGGCATTAATTTCTGCTCCTACTTTGATACCCAGTTCACCCACAACTCTAACCCTAAAAAAATCTGGCACACCATTAAAAAAATTCTGTACCCTGTAGGACACACCACCCCTAAACCCTATCCTAATAATACTCCTCAAGAAACTGCCATTCTACTTAACTCTTATTTCATTGAATCTGTTCACAAACTAATTCACACAGACCAAGGTAAAAATCTTATACCCACCTCTCCCAACACTACCAATACCATCCCATTTTCTCTTAACCCTGTTCCCACTGCTTACATAAAATTCCTTCTTCTTAAACTGAAACTATGCTCCCCCTCTTCTGATAACCTCCCTCCCCTCTTTCTTAAACTTGCAGCTCACTCTATAGCCTACCCTATCTCAATACTTGTAAATAGATCAATCCAAGATTCTACTGTCCCTGACATTTGGAAATCTTTTTCCACCATACGATTGCACAAAGGAGCTAACATCACCAATCCATCAAATTTTAGACCCACAGCCACTCTCTTGCAACTCTCTAAAATTCTCAAAAAATGCATACACAATCAGCTTCTTCACTACCTAATTGACAAAAACCTTCTGGCCCCTACTCAACATGGCTTTAGGCCAAACCATTGCATATCCACTGCCTTTCTGTATTTCACACATACTGTCACAGAGGCCAGAGACAAAAACCTACTGGTGCCATGTCTTTTCCTTGACCTCTCAAAAGCTTTAGATACTGTCTCAAACTCTAAATTACTAAGCTAGCTGATCTCAACCTGTCCTCCTCTGCTATTCTCTGGTTCTCTAACTACCTTTGCAACAGATTACAGTCAGTCAGATGGCATTCCACACGCTCCCCTTTCTTACCTGTCCAGACTGGTTTTCCCCAAGCCTCTATTCTAGGACCTCTTCTTTTCAACATCTTCACTAACAACATCCACTCTTCCTGCACCACCTCCTCCCTGATTCAATATGTGGATGACTCTGCTCTTATTTCCTTCCCTGATGACATCTCTTACCTCCACTATATCACTCAAAACACATTTCACACCCTCAAAAAATGTCTAACCGATAACCAACTCATCCTAAACCCCCCAAAAAACCAAACTCCTCCTCTTCATCCTCAAATCTCTCTCCCACCATAAAACCACCTTTACCATCTCATCACACAATAACACCCTTAATAAAGATGAATCTCACACTAAACTTCTAGGTATTAAAACTGATGACCAATTAAAATTTGACCTCCATATTCAACACTGTATTAAAAAAACAAATCAAAAAATGAGTCTTCTCTATAGAAATAAAAAAATCCTAGCCTCTAACTCCAAACCCTCTCTGGCATAGGCATTCCTCCTGCCTTGTCATTTGTACACCTCTCCTGTACTCACACATCTACAATCTACCTTAATAAACAAACTGGAACAAACTTATAACAACATTGCTCAATTTGCCAGTAACCAACCATACAAATCCCACTGCACTTCCTTGCTTTAAAACAACTTCAGTGGCTTAAGTTCCCCCAATTTCTTCTTCTTTCCCGGTTACAATTCACTCACACCTTACTAAATAAACCCTCAGCCTGTCCTCCCCTCTCCTCTCTCAAATCCCTCTATATTCCATCTTGAACTCCATGCAGCTCTGATCAATACCTTCCTAATATTTATAAAACTAACAAAAGCATTGGCAGACTTCTTTATAAAAGCACAGTGTCCCAAGCCTGGTACAATCTCCTCCCAAATATCTAAAACATTAATTGTACAAAGTGCTTTAGAAGAGAACTTATAAACTACTGTCTTAATTCTAACTCCTGCCCATGCCAGGATCCTATTTAACCCCCCCCCCACCTCTCTTTTCATCTCTTTACTCTAAAATTTAGAGCTTTTTTTTAGGCTTACTGATGAAACACATTCTAACTGACATATGAATAGTTAACTGCTGCTATTTTGTTACTTATACTCTTTCCAAATAGCAACACTATCATGTTTGTATTACCTATATAACCATGTTTTCTGTAATATTAGGAAATGCTTATGTGAATCTAAGTCTGATTTTCTCTAAACTTACATTTGCTGTTCACTCTGCCATTTTATCTTGTATATACTTTTCATGTAACTTTGTTACTGTCAATTTGTGCAATGATATAAGTATGTAATTTTCTTCTTTTTTTAAATGTTTGTTTGTTTGTGTCTTTCGGCTTTTCCCGGTTAGGGGTCACCACAG
The DNA here is from genome assembly GCF_019279795.1 of Protopterus annectens. NCBI lineage: Eukaryota > Metazoa > Chordata > Ceratodontiformes > Protopteridae > Protopterus > Protopterus annectens. The sequence continues at coordinate 1,229,504,375 of NC_056727.1, read as the reverse complement.
CGGAACTCCGGTCTGCTAATGATTGGTAGTGGATTTTTACATACCGGGTTACCAGCCCTGATGCACAACCTTCAACGAAGGCATGCCCCATTCACGTATGCCTCCACACAGAAGATGGTCTAGCTGAGAACCAAACGGGACAACGTCTTGCTATGGGGTGACAATGCTACCGTATTATGCATGTTAATTTCTGGATTCTTTTTCTGGAGCTTTTCTCCTTGGGTCTCCACTGAAAACTGGCCTTTGGCTCAGCTGGACTAACCTGGTTAACAAATGACAAATAAATAAATATAACTATAACTTGCTTTGGTCCAGCTTTTCTTGTCTTTTTACATTGTAGAGCTTATATTTCTTAAAACTAAATAAAGGAGTACTTGTTTACTTTAATATCTTTATCACATACAATTACTGAAAAGACTCACCCTCACACCCATATTTAAAATATCTCTAACTGCATACGACACAAAACTGCTTTATTATATAACATGCAGTTTATATCATGAAATGCTTTATGTAAATACTATTAAGAACATTGTTTTACTTAGTTACTTTTGTTTCCCTTTTTGTGTCCTTCTGAACATTAACCACATAAAGTGGGGTATATGCTTTATAGTCCCCCCCGCAAGTTTAACAAAGTCAATAAAAGTTCATTCTTTCTCAGCCACCTTTTCTTGCAAATCCATATTTCACAAATGTGATTGATGCTTCATAATCTCACATTTATTCACTAATTTCAGTGTTGCTGGTCTTCTTCCTGTTCATCTCCATCTCCCAACACCATATTCTGGTTCAAGTCTAAGGTATTCCCAATTCTTCTAGTCAACTCCTGTGATTTTTTTTTTCTGTCTCTCAAGCATTTTCCTTTGGAACTCAGGAAATGTTTTCACTGGCAAAGTCTCTATATGAGCTTTATTGCCAGAAGAATGAGAAACCTTTTTGTTTGGTGGTTCACTTTTTGTTGGATAAATGTTTGTAGTTCCTTCTTAGCCTGTTCTGCATCACAAAATGTATTTGATCCTCCAGGAGAAAAATATACTGAACACAGCAGAATACAGCAGCTTGATTCCCATGCTTGCCTCTTGACATTCCCTGACTGCTGGGATAAATTTGCTTCTCTTCTGCCTGCTGTACAGTGAATAATTATTTATGCAAACACTCTTCTTTCCTGACACAGATTTGTTAGGATCAACTGTTTCTGCTTGCATGATTACATCTTTACAACTACAGGTCTTGGCTGATTTCTTGTGGCTGGGTTTAGAGCATACATTTGATGTGCACTTTCAATTAACAAATCCTGCTGTGGAATACCAGATCAGTTGGTTATTTGTACTTTCATAAAATTAGTACAGTCTGTTCCTTCCAGTTCCTCTGGTGCAGCAGAAAATCTCAGGTTTTCGCTGTGTGCTATGTTGTCTAACTCTAGCATTTTTTGAAACAACTCTTCTTGAGAAGTTCCAACAGTAAAAACAAACTATCTGGACCACCAGGCTGATGAAAAAACAGTAGTTTAATAAAATGCGGTAGGTTAGCACTTTCAGGTTTAAAAAACCCTTCTTCAGACAACACACAAAAGTCTTGAACATCTTTTAAAATACATAACAGCCAATCAAAGACTCAGTAAAAAACTCTCCTCTTTTTTAAAAAAGGCTTGATAGGAATGACACCATTCAAGCCAGGTGCTCTAGCAGCACCCAGATTGATTATCCATCTATTTTCACTGCATTCTGTTATATTTCTCAAATCCCCCCCACTCCTGGTTGGATGAATAACCTGCAAAACCATAAAAAAATACATGCCCAGGGAACTGCTTTACATGCTGATACAGGGCATTATGTATATTAGCTGTACTTATAGCTGACATATGTTGTAACACCCTGTCTTTCAATCTACAGTTTGTTTTACCGACATAAAATAAACAACATTGCATACAGTCGGCCAAGTATATAATATTGCTGGTCAAACAATCAGCATATTGTTTCAATGAATAGCTCTTTCCACAGTGGATGAATGAATGTGTTGTTATGTCTAATATACTGGCAAGCTTTGCAATGTCTACAGGCACCATGATAGGCTTAATCAAACAGCACTTGAAGCTATGATACCTGCCATAATTGATATTAATTATGTTTAGACAGAATAAAAATGACATTTGTACTAGATGCCAGACACAGCTGCATCCACGCACACCATATCAGGATTGATCAAACAGTACTCAAAGCTATGATACCTGCCATAACTAATATTAACTATGTTTAGACAGAATATGTGTCTGGCAGCTGTTATATGTTACTGTTTGCATCTCCGGGAAGCTGTGGGTTGCAGCTTGTGATCAAGGTTTACTGATGCTTGTGTATTAGGAAGAGACATTTGGTGTTTTAGTTTGGATCCAAGGGAAGGGGGTGGATAGAACCATGATTTGGGATATTTTGGCAGAGAATGGTTTGTTTGTACGTCTGCTGAGTGAGAAGTGGGAGAGCTGGAGGAGTGTGTTGTCTCTTGTGGAGGCTTGTTGGGAGGTTTTTTTTATCTGTTTGCTCTCTGTTCTCCTCCTGGCTGCTGCCTCACTGAAAGGGAGGGAATTTAGGCTTGAAGTGAAGTGAAGCTTTGCTTCAGGTGCATTGAGCCTCTGGTATGCAGTACACAGACTAACAGAAACAGATGCTCCCAGGTTGCTATGGTAATGGAGACAGAGTGACGATAATGTTTAATGGCTCTGAGTAGCCTCCAAGATGATTCTCAGCAATGACATTTTTGGTTAAAAAAAAAATATATATATATATATATATATATATATATATATATATATATATATATATATATATATATATATATATATATATATATATAAATAAAAGGGCTGTTTTAAACCACATGCACACATATTGATGGTCTCCCAACACTTCATTTAGCTAATTACGTTGATTCTTGATAAATAAATAAATAATATGCGCAATTTTATATTTAAAATGTATTTTGGTTCAAACACATTAAGGACATACATGAGTGGAAGCCTGAGTTATTATGAAACACTAAGAGCACTTGGTCTTGTGCAGTACCCTGGAAGGTGAGCTTGCTCAGATGTGTTGGGCATATGGGGATAGCTGATTCTAGGGGTGTTTGGGGTTGCTGGGAAGTACTAGAGAGTCATCAGATTTCCTTTGTGGAAATATCTGTGGGAATGGAAAGTGTGTTGAGTGGTTCGCTGGCAGAGTGGCCACTGCATGGAACAGGCTGGTAAAATGGAATAGGAAAAATATTGGTTTGGATATTTTAAGAACAGCCTGGAAACACACCACATGAACTAGTGAATGGTATTCTGACAAAACTGGATGGACATTGTTGTCTGTGCTTAAAGTACTGATATGTGTATATGTAAGGATGGAAATATAAGAAATAAGAAACGAGAAAGGTCTCATAATTTAAAGTCTATGAACTGTATAAACATGCTTGGAAGGTGCTAATAATAAGAATCGCAGCTTGTGGTCTCTCAAATAACTAAGCAAAAGCCAAAAAAAAAAAACACACACAATAGTTATGTAATGTATGATTTTAGCAAATCTAGACATACGCGGTGGTGCAGTGGTTAGCATTGTCACCTCACAGGAAAAGGTTCTCCCATTCGATTCTCAGCTGGAGCGCCTTCTGTGTGGAGTCTGCATGTCCTCCCTGCGGTCGAGTGACATTTAAAGACATGCAAGTAGGTGCGTGCATGAATGGGTGTGCCTTCTTTGAAAGTTGGGCATCGGGCTGGCAACTCGGCACCATAAAAAAATCCACTGCCAATCATTAGCGGACCGGAGTTCCGCTGTGGCAACCCCTAACCGGGAAAAGCTGAAAGACATTACTTACTAGACATAAAACATATAATCGTCATATAAGATGAAGCAGTCTTCCAAATTTAGATATTTAAGACAGGATTTAATAGCATGTGCTTGTGTATAATAATACTACTGTCTTAACTTGTCATAAATGACATACACTACATTGAACATCAAGGGGAAGATGATGATTTTCTTATATAAGCAAATATACATAACAAGTCATGTAATTGCTTTAACTTGAATTGTAGTTTTTGTAACCCATCTTGACCACATATAATACTTAAGTGATTACCAAGGTAACTAATGTTTTATACATGACATCAAACTGACAAAGTTGTTCAAGGGAAACAATAGAAGCCTGAACTAGGAATGTCACAGAATGTAACAATCATATTCTGAACAAATAGTATTAAATTGACAATAGACACTCAGTTTAATAACATGGGCTTGTGTATAATAACGCTACTGTTTTAACTTGTCATAAATGACATACACTATATTGAACATCAAGGGGAAGCATGATGATATTCTCATATAAGTAAATGTACATAACAAGTCATATAATTGCTTTAACTTGAATTGTGGTTTTGTAATACATCTTGACCATACATAATATTTAAGCTGTTACCAAGGTAACTAATGTTTTATACATGACATCAAACTGACAAAGTTGTTCAAGGGAAACAATAGAAGCCTGAACTAGGAATGTCATAGAATGCAACAATCCCATTCTGAACAAATAGTATTAAATTGACAATAATCATTCAGTTTAACCTTTGCTGATTATACAAAATAGAATGTTGCCATTTAAATCTAAAAACTTTCAGTATATGACATAAAATGACAATTCATGAATATAGAAAGGGAACTTGTAATCATGAATCACAATAAGTGAATTTGTTGTTTTAACGTATATTTTCACTCATTTTATAATAAGAAATGACAGATATGAAAATCTTTATGTGCAGGAAATGGGGGGAAGAGGGATGCATTGATAATTAAAATGCACTAACTTTCATCAATGTTTACATAAAACAAACGTGATGCTTTAAGTAAGTTAGCAACAAACAAAGTGATTACTTAAATGCTGGCAAACAATGAAATATAAATTCTGATATATCTAGTAAACTACATTGTGCTATAAACATTAGGTATAAATAATATTACCATCTATTTATATTAAGTAATACGTTTTGAAAGACTTCATCAATAAGGGTGAATATAACTGTGTGCTATAACCTTTTACTGAGGTTTTATATATGATACATCCTACTTTACTATGATTGAATTGTTTGTCATCTATCTTTCATGCAAATATTAACTGCTTATACAATAAGTAGACATTTATATTGTTTGAGAATTCTGTCTAATCTACAATAGTACTATATCTGTTCAAGATAATATAAATATTGCTTATTCCTATTACAAATATTCTCCATATGATAATTCAATTTATGGAGCTCAGATGTCCTGGATTGTCAAGGTATGAGTGATAATCTGATGGACTTATGTTTATCCATCAGATTAGGAATGATTTTCATTCCATGGCTAGTGCAGATCTTAGTTTTGTTAACATTTATTAGTTTAAATTTGTTATTTCACAAAAACATTTTAGTATGCCGGACTAAAACATTACTTTATTGGTAAACACTCAAAGTATAAAACTGATAATTTCCTTTAAAGGCTCAAACATGTACTTTATAGTTATCAGAGGAAAATGTTTAATACTCACAATAAAACAAAAAATACATAGTCTAAAAAACATAAGATGGATTTAACTTGATTATCTTTAAATACCAATGGCTTAAACAATCCTAGCAAGAGATCAAATCTACTGAAATATTTAAAACTGAACAAAGCGCAAATTGTCTTCCTTCAAGAAACTCATTTCAAAACAAATGACAAATACAAATGGAATCCTAAGGAATATATGATATTGGCAAAATCCACTTGTAAGACAAAGACATAAGGGGGTAACAATTTTATGGAAAACAAATGTGATTAACCCAAAAATCATTTATAAGTATGAAGATAAAGAAGGCCTTATGGTATTAGTAATAGTTAAATATAATAACAGAATATGGACCCTTGCCAATCTATACTGGTTCCCAGGCATTGGATCAGTAACTGTTAAAAGACACTTGGATTTAATTTCCAATAATTATAAAGGCAAGTAATATTAGGAGGAAATTTTAACTGTATATTTGATATTTCTGAAACTACAAATAAAAGACCACTGTGTACATCTGCTGTATCAAAAGCTTTAAAGAAGTGGGTAGAATCATTTCATCTTGTAGATACTTTCAAATTTAAAGAAGATAAATCTTTGTTGTTTTCCCATTGAGATCACAGATTTGATACCCAAACTAGAATAGATAAAATATTTGCTGCCCATGACTTACACTCTAAAATCATTAATTTCTCAATCACTTTCTGCCCCTTTTCAGACCACAATTCATTGATACTAAAACTTCAAAATGGGTACAAACCATTAATCTTTAATGCCAGCATTCCAGCATATATAACTAAAATTAAAGAGTTCAAACCCTGGTTATTATCTGAATTACAGTTCTTGTTAGATATTACTTACACCACAGAGATAAATAAAATAATGATATGATACTCATTAAAAGCTTACATATATGGTAAAACCCTAACTTGGTATAAAAAATCAGAGAATGGGATTCTGAATTATTAGATCTACAATCCAAACGTTTGTCAGTAAAAGTTGAAAAAATCAAATTCATTTGGAGATGAAAAAGAAAGTAGAAGTACTAAACAATAAGTACAACAAAATTCTAACACATAAAACTAGTTTAGCTTTAGAAAACTAAAAATTAATACCTTGGCCAATTCTCCCAAATATCTACATAATTTATCCACAAGAATCAAAATACATCAAAAGCTAATAACATTAAAAGTATCTTCTATGAAAAGAAAGGGAAATGTGTTTCAGATATTGGTGACATTCTTGATCCCTATAGAAATCACTATATAGAACATTTCCAAAAACAAAATATACATATTGATCAACTAAATCTACATGAAAAATGTTCTAATATAAAAAATACCAGGAAAAATGAAAACTAGATCTGCAAGCAGCCATATCCTACAAAGAAATTACAGATACAATAAAAGAGGGTAAAAATAATAAAGCTCTAGGTATAGATGGCATAATTTTGGAAATATATAAACTTTTTCCTTCAAAGATACTATCCCTCTTCCATAAAACTCTATTAGAAATTCAGTAACAAGCTTTAATACCACCCTCTTGGAGATATTCCTTAATCATACCAATCCTAAAGGAAAACAAATCCCCAAACCTCTGTACCACATATAGACCTAAATCATTATTAAACAATGACTATAAAATATTTATAACAATATTAGCTAACAGAATGAAATACCACTATCCAAAACAATAAATAATGATCAAACTAGATTTATATATCCTAGACACACAGATGACAATATTAAAAGGATAATTTCTCTTATAGATTATGTTAATAAAGAAAATAAAAAACACTCATAATTGGCTTAGATATAGAGAAAGCCTTTGATTCCCTAAATTGGGACTATTTATTCAAAATTCTGGTGTTATTTGAATTTCCTCCTTCCTTTGCTAAAGAATATATATATATATATATATATATATATATATATATATATATATATATATATATATATCCATATATGGGTCTACTTCGGGAGACCGAACCGACGATTCGCCGACATGCGGGAAGAGGAGACTAAACGACCGACAGGTAGGTTCACCGACAGGGAGATTCGCCGACAGCGGAAAGACCGACAAGGGAAATGTGCGATCGTTACATGATGAGTGTGCGACAGTGACGGAGTTAGGAGCGGTCAGGTAAGTGTCGAAATTGTGGAATGTCGGGTTAGGCTGTGGGACAGGTGAGTGTGTTTGTGTCGGAGGTAGGGTCGGGGTTTGCTAAGTGTGAGATAGAGAGGGAGTGAAGTTTTGGGACGTGTAAAGTGAGTTAGGGTGCAGGTAGGTGAAGTGCGATGGTGTCGGTGCTTGGGTTAGGGGTGGGTAAGTGAGTTAGGTTAGGGTGCAGGTAGGTGAAGTGTGCGATGGTGTCGGTGCTTGGGTTAGGGGTGGGTAGTGAGTTAGGGTTAGGGTGCAGGTAGGTGAAGTGTGCGATGGTGTCAGTGCTTGGGTTAGGGGTGGGTAAGTGAGTTAGGTTAGGGTGCAGGTAGGTGAAGTGTCGATGGTGTCGGTGCTTGGGTTAGGGGTGGGTAAGTGAGTTAGGGTTAGGGTGCAGGTAGGTGAAGTGTGCGATAGTGTCGGACGTTAGGGTTAGGGTTTAGGTTTAGGTTAGTGGATGTGTTGTTGTGTGCTTGTGTATTTGGCGATTTTGTGTCGGGTGTTTTGTTGTTCGGTATGTTGCGTGTCGGTGTGGTGTGTTGTCGGTTGTTTGGGGTCGGGATGTGTGTGTCGGTGATTCAGACGCTCGTGTATGAAAGTAGACCCATATATATATATATATATATATATATATATACACACAAATAACTTAGCATATGTTAACCTAGGTCCTTTCACCTCTGAATCTATACATATAACAAAGGGTACTAAACAAGGATGTCCCATGTCACCGATTCTATTTGCTTTGGCTATTGTAATTCAATACATAACAATACAAAAATCAAAGGAGTAGATGTTTATGAACAATACAATTCTAAAGTAATGCTCTTTGCTGATGACATATTATTAACATTATCCAATACAAAAGAGATATTAGAATAATTAGATATTTTGACACATTTTACAGGACTTCAGGATTCCATTTCAATAAATCAAAATCAAAATTTTTATTTTTAAATAAAAAAAAAAAGAATTGCAGACAAAGGGGAATCACATTATAGGGAAACAAGACTCTACCTTAAAATATCTAGGAATTGAGTTATGCAAGAATAATAATGAATTAGTCTAAAAAAACTACAATAATATTATTAATACAATTAAAATCTCTGTGGAAAAGTGGAACAAAATAATATTAACATTTGAAGATAGACTACAGTTAATAAAAATGGTTTTACTACCCAAGATTCTATATATGGCTTTGACAATACAACTGTCACCAGAAAGGAATATACTCAAAGAAATAAACTCATGCCTAATAAAATTTTTATGGTTTCCCAAAAGAAACAGAATAGCTTTAATACATCAAATCAGACCACGGAAACAGAGAGGATTAAACTTTCCTGATATAGAAACATATATAAAATCATCAGTATCTAAAACAATCTCAGATTGGATAAGTCCAAATTATTCTGCAATTTGGAAAGAATTGTTAACTGCAATATCAATAAATTAATTTGATTTACAAAAAAAATTCACATAGATAAAAACAATTTGCCATGGCACATATGTTTTAGTATGCAATATAACATAACTAAGCCCACTAAAACTTGTATGATTAATTATTACATTGACTCATTTAGGAAAATTATTAATGCAAATATAGATTTAAAGATCTTGTTTGATCTTTTAACACCATTCATAGTTACAAAGGGCTATCCAAATAAAATATACAGAGAAATAATTAATTCCTGGGAACTGAAAGGATTTGTTTGTTTCAATATATCGAAGAACTAAAAGTTCTGGGTATGCAAACAATAGAAACAACATACAAAATTCCACAACAAGATTTGCTAACCATGCAAAGCATTTTATAAGATTTATGCAGAATAATTAGTAATTCTTCATTTAAAGAAATACCTAAACTTACGAAATACCTATATGAAACCATATATAATTATTATGACATGGGAAATAGTATTTTGAAATTTTACAAGATATTGATATATTATAAAACAACACCCAAATCCTCATATTGGAATTATATAACAAAGGGACACTCATTACAGCTAACTGAAGAAATTAAATAAAATATCTTATTATCAATAAAACATACATCCTTTACACAATACTGGAAAGTTTTTAATTGGAAATGCTTGCACAGAGCATTCTTAAAGGAAAACAATGGGGTATCAAATCAAATATCTCTACCTGATGTCTCTCTAAAATCCTGTTATGTGATACAGCCTCAAAAAAACATAACCACAGCTTTAAAAAAAAATCACTATTCTCTTTTACTGCTTAGGCTTCATACTTTTCCGTACTGTTTGACTTTCAGTTTTAAAACCAAGATGAAAACTGTCTAGTCGTCTCTTAAATAATGATGTCACATCTGCCATAGCTCTTGCTGAAGATCCTGGGAGGTTTCCTCCCCCAAAGTGACGTAAACACTGCCTTATTTGCATGCTGTACAGAATCCCTGTGATCCTCCCACATTGTGATGTCAACACTACCTTTCCCATCCCACTGTTAACCTAATAAATGGACTAGGTGCTGTGTGGAACTCCTTTTCTGTGTTAGCAAATCTGGTCGACTCTATTCATGTGAAGCACTTCTTCACCAGTGTTTTGCTACTTCATAAGTAAGGTAAGTCTTATTACTTATTACTTCTTAATAGTGTATCCTAAATGTAATCTGTCCCTGTTTCTATGCCTCCCTAGCCCTGATATTGTGTCCTCCCAAGTTTTTAATTGCACATTAGTGGAGTTAATCTTTTTCTGTTTGTAAGGGTGCCACGTGCTTCCCTTTCGCATCTGCATTTTTAGCTTAGCCTACTTTTTTTCATTTTGATCCAGGGTTTATATTTCCCCGGTTATGTTTAATGCTGACGTCTTTTGTATTCTTGAGTCGGCCTGTGTTTCTGTGCTTGCTGCCATTGGGTTTCCTTCTGAAGTAAGTGTATTGCTGCTTGTAGTAATTGTATTACTGTCTAGTGTTTTTAGTTGCTTGCTGGTGTTTTTTAAAAACTATGCTGTATTTGTAGCTATATTTGGTTTTCTTTAGTTGATGCCTTGTGCTTCGCGATTGTGGTTGCTGGTGTGTTTTTTTTTAAAAACCTTGTTGTATTTGCAGTTGTATTTGGTTTTCTTTAGTTTGTTGATGCCTAGTGCTTCGTGATTGCATGCTGCAGATGTTTTGTAATGTTTTCCGCTGTTTGTTTCTGTTGTTGAGCTTCGCGTTTCGGTCTTGTCATGTTTTTTTATTTATTTTTTTAATATTAGTAATCCGTTTTATTGGTTATGCTGCTGGGCTTGCTCTGTTTTATTTGTTATGCTACTGTGCTTGCTCCGTTTTAGTGTTTGTGCCATCAAACCTGCTACCTGCTTGAAACTTTGCCACAGCTGAGTAATACCTTTTTTTTTTCCGTTAGCTGGGTAATGAAATTATTTTAATGTGGACGCTGGAGCCATAAGGCATAAAACTTATTTAGTGAATAATTCTGCAGCCTGTAAACATACTTATGAATAGTCAGCAAGAGAGTGGTAGTAGTCCAGGGGTGGTTTCTGCAGCTATACTTGTTTCATGCAACTAGGCTAAGTGCATTTCTGGGTTCCCATGTAAGATTATTATAGCAGGTAAATATACAGTGATGTAGGCAATATAGAGGTTCAACATTTTGTCCATCAGTATGTGTCCATAGTTTAGAAGTAGCCTCAGACACTTCACAATGCTCAGTTACACATAGAGCGCAGGTTCTTGTAAGATTAATGTCACGGTTGCTATCATATTCTTTGAGCCTATGTGTTTTGTTTTTAAATTAATGAAAAACGTAAGGGAAATAAGAGAGAAATAAAAGATAGATGGGAAAGGAAATGAGGAATTTTGCTGCTTGTACAAGCACAGCAGCTTAGTCATTGTAAAGCTGCTAAGCAGCATGCCTTGAGTGAGAGTTGCTGCCAATTCCTATTGAAATAATGGAATCAGCATGGCATATATTTTTTTGACTTTGTTATAAAGTTTGGTAGACAAAATACTATTTCTTTAGTCTGCAAAGTGTCTGTTTCAGTGCTGTTGGAATGTCCAGATTCCTGCTCCAAGCAAGGTGTGTGTGTGTGTGTGTGTGTGTGTGTGTGTGTGTGTCCGCAGGGGGGAAAGTGTGTGTGTGTGTGTGTGTGTGTGTGTGTGTGTGTGTGTGTGTGTGTGTGTGTGTGTCCGCAAGGGGGCAAGTGTGTGTGTGTGTGTGTGTGTGACTGCAAGCAAGGGGGCAATAGTGTGTGTGTGTGTGTGTGTGTGTGTGTGTGTGTGTGTGTGTGTGTGTGTGTGTGTGACTGCAAGCAAGGGGGCAATAGTGTGCGTGTGTGTGTGACTGCAAGCAAGGGGGCAAGAGTGTGTGTGGGGGACTGCAAGCAAGGGGGCAAGAATGTGCGTGGGTGACTGCAAGCAAGGGGGCAAGAGTGCGTGTGTGACTGCAAGCAAGGTGGCAAGAGTGCATGTGTGACTGCAAGCAAGGGGCAAGAGTGTGTGTGTGTGACTGTAAGCAAGGGGGCAAGAGTGTGTGTGTGTGTGTGACTGCAAGCAAGGGGGCAAGAGTGTGTGTGACTGCAAGCAAGGCTTCTTATTTTTGGATTGTTAGTCTCAATTTTTGTGGTTTTCAATCAAACTCTTTTGCAATAAAGTCACCAAATGAGACACTGAGTTTCAGCCTTCATAACCTTCAGAAAAATGCATGCTTTTAAAGCAAGATCTGTTATTCGATCAGCTCTCTCAGTTTATACAAGATCAATTTTTTGTACTGTTTTGATGTCCCCCCACATATATTTTGCCTTGTCCAGACTTCCTGCATTAACAGGTTGCTAGGTACATGCAAATAAATTGCTTTTTTAGAATTAGGCATATCCCAACCTCTCAACTGTCCCTGAACTTGGCTCAAAATGTTGCTCTTCCCCTAATAATCCCTCCCCAGAAATTGCTATTTTGGAAGAAAACTTGGAGGGTTTACCATTAACTGTAATAATCCAGTTAGGGATAACTTTCATTTCATAAATGCATGTTTTTTTTTAATTTTGTCAGATGCTCAAGTTAGTAGTACTAATATTCAAAGGAGCCCCTTCTTTGACAGGTTACCAGCTGTATTGTGTGGCTATTATCTTTTTGAATCAAATTTTTTTTTTTTTTTTTGGGACAATTGCTGCCAAATCATTAGAAACTGAAGAATGAAATCAATGACAGACATTTAAGTTTCAGATTTCATACCCTTTTGAAAATTCATACTAATGCAAGACCTACTATTTCATCTTTCCTAATCTGATAGGAGCAATAATCCTACTTCTATTTATTTATTTATTTATATTTGTTGACCGGGAGTGTCAGACTGGATGTAGGTCTATTTTCAGCGTAGGCCCGGGGAGAAAAGCTCCACAGTAAAATAGACAGTAGTTACACTGGATTATAGTGATTAACAATTTAACATAGCACTTACTTACAACATATTTACAGATGAAGAACATAGTACATCAGCAGACAAATAGAATCTTTATCTGTGAAGTACATAACAGACATTAACAAATGTTACAATGAGAAGTTCCTGCTGTATAATAAGTATTAGGCTTATGAGCATCTGATCTTGCTATAATCAAGGTAGTTAGTGGAGTGGAAAGAAAGGTAGTGGTTGGATGGGGTGGATGATATTAGACTGGGAGTTGCAAGGGCATAGCCAGCATGTTTTTAGTTGTGCTTTTAGTAAAGTTTTGAAGTGGGTGCATGATGGTACGGAGGTAATTGTGGGTGGGAGTGAGTTCCATAATTTGTCTATGGCGCAAGAGAATAGTGCTTCACCAGCAGAGTTATTGGCTTTAGTGATCTGCAAGTGATTTTTGTTGCTGGATCTTAGTGGTCTGGTGGTGCGATAGGGTTGGAGTAGATTCTGGAGGGATGGGACATTTAGTAGATGGTTTACTAGTTTGTGGGTGAGTGAGAGTTTATACCACTGAAGCAGGTGAGGGAGTTCAAGCCAGCCCAGTTCAGCAAGTGAGAGACAGTGGTGACTACGGTAGGATGCCCCTGTGGCAAATTTGGCGATTTTTGTTGTAGCAGGTCTCTAGCTTGTTTAGACCACATTGCCTTAGGTTGATATATATTGGAGAGGCATAAAGTAGGGTGGAGATAAGGTGGGAATTTGCTATTGAAATCTTTGCTGCTTTGGTGAGAAATTGCTCTTTTCTGTATAACGCTCCTAGTTTTTTGTGGACTTTTTTTATGGTCATGGATATGTGAATGTCAAATATTAGTTTATTTTCTGTTTCCACTCCTAGCAATTTGGTGTGTTCAGTTGGGTATATAGTGGTGTTGTCTTTTGCTGTGATGTTAAAGTGTGAGTTGTTTTGAGTATGTTTGGTGGGTTGGAAGATGAGTAGTTTAGTTTTGTTTGGGTTGAGTATTAATTGGGCATCGGATAACCATGTTTCAACAGAGGAAAAGGCTTCCTGTGTGACTTTTTGCAGTTTCGGTAGGGACTGGGCTAAGCAGATGATGGTTGAGTCATCTGCATATTGTATGAGTGTGCCATGTTTGGTGGCAGAGGCTAGATTATTGGTGTAAACAGAGAAGAGTAGGGGTCCAAGGATGGATCCTTGGGGAACCCCTATGGAGACAGGTAGTTGGGGAGATGTCATTCTGCCATACAACGGATTGTTGGTGGTCAGACAGGTAAATCCGAAACCAGTTGGTGACTGATTGTGAGAAGGATAGGTTATTGAGGACAGAGATAAGTTGTTTGTGTGGGACCATGTCAATTGCTTTAGATAGGTCTAGTTTTTGAATGTGTTTGTTTATAAGGGAAACTTTATGATTGTGCTCTGTGGGTACTAGGTATGGTGGGAGGGTTACTATGTTAAGTTGTAGGCTGCTTTATGTTTGAGTAATATAGTTGGTAGAATATGTGGGGGGTGCATAGGGATGGTTCTTGAGCTGGTGGGAGGGGAGTTGAGTGTGGGTGAGACATGAGTGGTGGTGTGAGTAGTAGTACAGTGGTATTGTTTGAGTGGGGGAATGATGGAGCTTTAGTAGGATGTAAGATATGCAAGGAGAGTGCATGCAGTGAGCATAGGTAAGGTATGTTGGTACATGTTAGTTGAGGAGGTGTGATAGTAGTGGGAAGATGGAGGAGGTAGTGTTGGGTTAATGCTGTGGTTGGCTATTGGAAAGATGGGAGGGGTTTTGAGTCCAATAAAGGTGGGACCACCTGGGGCAGGAGGGAATAGGGGGGCAGAGTGGGGAGCAAAGCGGGTAGAGACCCTGTTAGTTGCTCGTATGAGGGGGCTGGAAACAATCACAAAGCAAAGGCAAGTATGTGTTAAGAAACAATCACAATTGACCAAGGACTGCTCTGAAACTAAGTCATTTCTTAATTTCTCAGGTGGAAAAACAGGATAACCTTGTATCAGTAGGCTACTGTGGTCATAGTTTAAATTTACAAACACACAGTATTGATGATTTATGGCGGATACTATTTGCTAACAGAAGGGAATAAGAGAAAGTGGAATGTGTGTGTGTGTGTGTGTGTGTGTGTGTGTGTGTGTGTGTGTGTGTGTGTGTGTGTGTGTGTGTGTGTGTGTGTGTGTGTATGTGTGTGTGGTGGGGGGGAGCTGCTTACAAGCCAAAGCAAGAGTGCTCTCCAGGGGAAAATTAATATTGGCTCAAACAGGTAGACACATACTCTAAGTTAACTGTAGCTGTTTGCAGACAGTTCAGACCCGGACTGCGCTTTTCCATTTGTGCCTTTGTCCCACTTCTATGTATGGCTTTGTCCTAATTTCTTGCGCTGAGGTTCATAGGTATTTCAGGATCAATTTATCCTTGCTTTTGAACCAGATTTCTCGGCTTGGTTAGTACACTGCTATAAAATGTAAAAAATAAAATCTAAATCATTGTAGAAGTAAAGCAGTGTGTGTGTCTGCGTGCGTGTGTCTGCGTGTGTGTATGCACTACCATAATTTTTTTAAAATATTGACTCAAAAAAGCATGTGGGTGCTGTTATGCAAGTCTAAAATATTTCAAGTTTATAGTGCATCATTTGTTAGCTATTTAAACAGGAAGGGAAAATAAGTGGCAGATTGCTTTGCAAAGCAGGGATTATTGCCAGTGCAATGTAGCTTGGTTTTAAATTTGACAGGAGTAGTGCAACAAAAAAAGTCTCCCACTGTAAGGAGGAAAAGGCTGACAAGCAAACAGTACATTACTCTGGTCCCCTGCTGTGATGAGCTGTCAATCACATGCAGATAATGGGTCAAATTACCCTTGGCTCTTTGACAGCTAGGGAAGGTAGGTGTGAAGTGGGAGGGGAGATTCCTTGAAGAGCTAGATTTCAGCCTTCACAAAAGAAAGCAATTTAGCATTTCTAAGATGAAAGAGCTTGAAAATGCACATTTGCACTGCTTGTGTTTTAAGTGGTCATTGAAAAAGGATAACATTTTAACCAAAAGTAGGGGATTTTAAGACTGCAGTGAATGCCTGTTAAGTCAATGAAGTGACAGCAGCTTAAGGCAAAACGTGGCAGATCTGATGCAATTTTTTGGAGACACATAGTGCATTCTGGGATACTTAGAGGCAGAGTAAACAGTCTGAATTTTTTCAATATGCCAGACCCCATGTGGTTAGAGTCAGAAATTGCATCTAAAAATATCTAAAAAGCTCAAAATAGTCTCAGAGTGCTATTAAAATGTAGGAAACATCAAACCATGATGAAATTAATATGTTTTTTGAGTCTGAGGGCGCGGTTGTCCTTTAACTTCAGATAGAATTACTAAAATTAATTCTTCTACAAAAGGAATATGTTGGAGGTGTGAGCAATTTCACAATGCAGATTGGAATCACATTTTTTTGACTGTTTAAAATTAAGCCATTTATGAATGGTATTAAAAACTTTTTACAAGCTTTATTTAATGAATCATTTAACTTATCTAAATATCTAGTGTTATTAAATGTGTATGAAGGTCCTCATTTGAATGAGTCAGATATGTATCTAGTATGGACAATACTTGCAATCTCAAGGAAGTGTATAACAAGAAGATGGAATACAAACACAATATCGACTTTGGAAGACTTCTATGGCCTACTGAAGACCGCAGCATTGTTGGAAATTAAACTGAAAGAATTAAGGATTCATCCTAAGCCATTTATTAACAATCCATGGAAAAAAGTCTTATAATTGATTGACACTTTACAATAACTGAACAGATACACTCTGATAACTGGATTGTTATACCTATAAAGTAATTGTATATATTGAGCTCTGTCATAGTGTCAGGCCAATGTAAATAGTGTACATAGTTATTAAGATGTTATATACAAATACTGTGGAATTTATTCAACTGTATTTGAAAAATAAAAAAATTGTTGGGGAAAAAAACAATCCACTTCCTTAGCATCAACATCAGTTTTTCACAAAGATGAAAATTTAGAGAAAGAATGTTTCCAATGATGATACTCCCTTCAGTTACAAGATGTACAAATTTCCACTTCTGACTTTGTATGAACAAGAGTTAGGTGTACTAGAAAAGGACTTACCTTCATGCCTACCAGCAAAGTTAAGTAGCAGGTACTCTGACAGAATTACAGACTGGTATATACAAGTTAAATTTACAGGTACTTTTTAACAAGACAGCTCATTTTGATAGTAACATAATTAAAACAATTACAACTCACTGTTACACCACTTCTTCTTGAAAAAAATATTTGAATCAAATATTACAGTAGCCCATAGTTTAAAAAAATGTCAGAACCTAGGTTTAAGAAGAGACTAAACAATGTGGATCATGGAGGCAGACAAAGGGTGTTTCTTTGTCTACTTTGAAAAAAATGTTCGTTGTGCATTAAAATGGTGAGTTTTAGGAGTTAAAACAAATAAAACAGATAAAGATAAACCAGTATGAGTATTTTCAGCTACAAAAAAATATATTGTTTGTTATATTTGGAGTAAATAAGTTATACAATGACTCTAAGAACCGACCTGTGAGACCACTATGGCCACTAGTGGGTCCAAGTTACAGCCACTTGACATCTTACATCTTCATAGAGACCAAGATATAAAGAGAATGACATCTTTTCTGTGAGGTTTTGATTTTAAGAACAAAACTGGAGACATCTTGGTTAATAACCAAGATTTCTTACTTTTGAATAATGGTGACTTTACATATCATGATATCAGGTTTTAGGAATGTGCTAGGATATAGTGTCAAACAACATTTTATTTTCTATTTCATAACCACTATTATCAATAGTTGACAGAAGTATATATGGACATTGTTGCTGTGCCCAGCTTCACAAATTTAGTTTTACCTTTTGGGGAGAAAAACTTTGTTTTCAGTTGTGAAATGTTTAATTTCAAATATCAGATTCTTTCATCTATGGCTACATTATAGAAGGCATATTTCATATAGAGTGGGACACTAAGGAAATGTTGTATAAATCTGTGCAATGCCTGAATAATGCCACAAAATGTTTAAATGTATCAATGAAGTACAATGACTATCATACAGTGTTTTTAGATTTTGTAGTTTATAAGCAAAATGAGTCTGGTAGAGTAACCACTAAAGTTAATTATAAGAATATTGGTAGTCTAACACTTTAGTCGATTTTGACAGTATACTTATCTTCTGTACACAGAAAATAACATTGTCAAGGTTACTGTACACTTGTTAGTATCCTTAGAGATGGCAACAGTAACTTTCTGCATAACATGAAAATGTTGCATTCTAGAATTAAATATAGGGGTTATCCTTATAATGTTGTTACAAAAGAAAAGCAGTTACTGAGAAAAGGTTTGCTAAAGTAACTGCTGATGCTGTACAAGGTAATTCTTCCATTCTTCTGACCAGACTGTTTAACTGGGTATGGCTATGCCACTTAGATGTTTGCTCTGAGAGTGTTATTGGAGAAATACAGAGAAGGTCAGAAGGAGTTGCACTGTGTCTTTGTAGACTTGGAGAAAGCATATGACAGGGTGCTTAGAGAAGAGTTGTGGTATTGTATGAGGAAGTTGGGAGTGGCAGAGAAGTATGTAAGAGTGGTACAGGATATGTACGAGGGTAGTGTGACAGTGGTGAGGTCTGCAGTGGGAGTGACAGACCTGTTTAAGGTGGAGGTGGTATTACATCAAGGATCAGCTCTGAGTCCTTTCTTATTTGCAGTGGTGATGAACAGGTTGACAGATGAGATCAGACAGGAGGCCCCGTGGACTATGATGTTTGCAGATGACATTGTGATCTGTAGTGAGAGTAGGAATCAGGTTGAGGAGACTCTGAAGAGGTGGAGATATGCTCTAGAGAGCAGAGGAATGAAGGTCAGCAGAGCTAAGACAGAATATATGTGTGTAAATGAGAGGGAGGGTAGAGGAATGGTGAGGATGCAGGGAGTAGAGTTGGTAAAGGTGGACGAGTTTAAGTACTTGGGATCAACAGTTCAGAGTAATGGTGAATGTGGAAGAGAGGTGAAGAAGAGAGTACAGGCAGGGTGGAATGGGTGGAGAAGAGTGTCAGGAGTGATTTGTGACAGACGGGTACCAGTAAGAGTGAAAGTGAAGGTCTACAAGAGGGTAGTGAGACCAGCTATGTTATATGGGTTGGAGACAGTGGCACTGACAAAAAGGCAGGAGTCAGAGCTGGATGTGGATGAGTTAAAGATGTTAAGATTTGCACTCGGTGTGACTAGGATGGATAGGATTAGGAATCAGTACATTAGAGGGTCAGTTCATGTTGGACAGTTTGGAGACAAAGCAAGAGAGACGAGATTGTGTTGGTTTGGACATGTGTTGAGGCGGGATGATGGGTATATTGGGAAAAATGCTAAGGATGGAGCTGCCAGGTAAGAGTAAAAGAGGAAGGCCTAAGATAAGGTTTATGGACGTGGTGAGAGAGGACATGCAAGCGGTTGGTGTGACAGAGCAAGATGCAGAGGATAGGAAGAAATGAAAAGAGATGATCCGCTGTGGTGACCCCTAACGGGAAAAGCCGAAAGATGATGATGAATCTGGGCTTTAAAACCAAGATGGTACAAAATTCTAATCTTATTAAATAAAAAGATAAGAATCTTAAGGAAATTTGGGGTGGGACGTTTGGCTAGATTTAAAATGGTGCATAAGGGCAGATAGCCTAGTACTAACCTATATATAAATACAGTTACTAATAACAAAAGAGATACCTCCATGCATGAATCACACATTTTGACATTGCAGACAGACTGCATTACTGCAGCACTGTGAAAAGACATGACCTTTCAGTCCCCTAGCTATTACACTTATGGATCTATTTATGTGGTGTACATGGCAGCCTACACAGTGGGTGATACCATCTATGTGGAGAAAACCTTGAGGATGTTTGTGCCCGTATCAATAAGAACATATGTGCATTTAAAACAAAGAATGTCTTTAGTGCTCCAGGGATCTAAAGTCATCACAATGAACAAAACATGCTGGAGGGATAGTTTCCTGTCCCAGAAACTCCTCATACTCTGGAATAGACTGCCCATACATGTCGAGCAGAACGCCTCTTTGTCCCTCTTCAAAAGGAACCTTGATGATTGGATGGGAGAAAGGAAATTCACCCTGGGGATCACGTCAGTTGCCCTGCTAGACAGTGGACCAGGGAAGTAAATAGTGTGGGAAGAAATAGCCGGGGAACTGTTATGGCTAGGCTTGTATAGGCCCTAGGATTGATAGCCTAGTACCAACCTATGAACCTATAAATATACCACAGTTTGCAGTTCGTACACAATATTTTTCTTCTATGTGTTGGATTACTAACCAACAGACAATAGAACATGCAATGGAGATAATGCTTTAGAGTATGATGAACATTGCTGGTAACTCTCTTTAAATTCTCACAGCCCCCCTGATCCTGATGATGTAGTCAATTTTATTTTTCCCCACTTTGCATACCCCCAGCTGCCTTGCTCCATCATTTTACTTTAAGTGCCTCTGGTACCATCCCCCAGGGCTAGGAATACACCAATGGTGGGTTGGGCAGGGGAAGTGGAGTTCAGCAGCCTGCAGCTTCACATATGCTGACTCTACATGACAGTGAAGATTTTTGTTATGCTTTTACCGGGTGGATCTAATGACATCACCACACACAATCCCTAACTGAACCAAGAAAACTGCGCTGAACAGCTGGTTGGAACCAATAGCAGCTTTATTAAGAAACACACAAACAGGTTAACCAAGAAAACTGTGCTGAACAGCTGGTTGGAGTGATCGGTTATCACCACACACAATATCAGGAAACTCCACCCCCCTCAGATGTTGTAGTTTTACTTGCAATCTGTTTCATGATTATAGCACATCCTCATCATCGGAGATGTGTCTTCATAATGGACAAAAAACATTCCCTACTCTCTCCCTCCCAAAGTGGATGAGCTGGCAAAGCTGCTCTTTTCCACCTGTTGCTCCCTGGCTTCTGTAGTACCAGAGCTGCTAGTCGATCTCAGGTCATCATAAGAGTGCTGTTACTCTACACCATGGAGCAGGGGATGATGTAGCCAGCTTTAAAATGTGTATTAAAGAGAAGACCACGAAAGCAGAGATGATTCCACACTGAATGCTTTTAGTTTTATGTTTTTTACACAATAATGTTTTATACATACATGTAGACATTTTACTATGCAGAAGTTTAAATACAATCAGCTTGATATGGTGATTTGTATTTAATAAGTAAAGTTTTTCATTGGTTGGATGTTGTACTATGTGATTTCATAGGTTCCATTTAAGTGGGTGGTTTTAGTTAGTTCATAGTCTGATAAAGTTGCTTATTATTGTTTACAAGAAGAAAATGCTGACTGTAAACACATTTTAATAAACAAATAAATATAAAAGAAGTGTATAGGACAAAATAAGGCAGTTGAATCATCAAGGAACTTTATTGTAGGTAAGCACTTTCGCACCTTTTCCAAGGTGCTTCATCAGACCATTTAAAAGCTTCAAGCTTTGCACATATAAAGCAAAGGAAATTGTCACATCATTACCTAAACCAATCACAAACAAGAGTAATAAAAAGGTAAATGACAATTAACCAAAACTAAAATAAAACAGAAAATATATATGAAAAATAAAAATGTATACAAAATATAAATAAATAAAAATAGCAAAACTACCTAAGGGGTACTGCAGATAAATATGGTTTAAGAGGTACATTAGCATTAAGCCCAGGGGGCTTATCAGAGTGTAATCTAATGATCCACCTGGTCTCACATTGCTCAAGTAAGTTATTAAGGTAACCTAAATGTGGATTGGGGTTAACAGAAACCAAATGAATGGTTAGCACCAGCGTTAATCATATGTTTAGCCAAAGCACTTCTCTCTGTCTCTATTCCTAATAGCACTAAGATGTTCTCTTATACGTTCACGTAATGTGCAAATAGTTTTTCCAACATAAAATGATGGACAAGTGTTACACAGGGCAAGACAGACTACATGAGAGGTATTGCAGGTGGCAGAAATAGAAAAATGAAACCATTCCTTGGTGACTGGATGGCAAAAATTAGAAATTCTCAAAAGCACATGGTAACAGTTAGACCTACCACAGGGTAACATCCCAGTATGATTACTCATAGTTCTACTAGTGTTACCATGACAAAATAACTGTTTCAGATTCTTATTGTTCTTGAATTGAAACTTATTTCTTGGCCCAATGACACTTCTAATCTTAATATCGGATGAAAGAATATGCCAATTTTGTTCAATTAACTGCGGTGGTGGTGCTGCGGTAGCATTGTCAACTCACAGTTAGATGTTGCACGTTTTTCATTTTGGACTGCCACCCTACCACAGTGCACTGTTTTTTGGATTATCAGCTTTTGATTTGTGCACTTTTGCTGTTTTTCTGGTTTTGATGATATGACTATACCCACACATGAGGTGTAAACAGCAGTGCATACTGTATCATGTAGATATGTGTTTACTGTTCATGCTATAACTGTCTTGTCTTTGTTCATAGGTTCATAGGTGTTTACTAGGCTAACAACCACAAGGGCCTTTTTAAGCCTAGCCATGCATCCCAAATCCCTGACAAGTTCTGATACCCTTGATAAGTGTAAACATGGGCCTCGGAGATGTGTTGTGTTGTACATACATTGACATGCCCTCATCTGCTGTACATTGCCATGTTTCACCAGTCCTCTTCCCTTGTGTTCATTCCTACAATTCATGTGTGTGGTCCTGTTCAATGCACACACTTCCACCACAATAATTATTTATAACACAGTCAATGTACCCTTGCTGATCACTACCAAAACTTTTATTCAGTATGCCTAAAATAGGTTTGCACACTACTCTGCACTGGCTACACTTTCATATAACATGTTAGAACTTTATGCATTGCTTTATATTAAACCCTGGTAGTCATTGTGACCATTTGTGCAATCCCACATAACTATTTTGTCCGTAGGTAAGCAAAACTACATGTCTGCAGGTGTTCTTGTTACTTAACATGGTTTTCTGGCTGGCAATACTGTTGCTGGCCATGAAACTGTGCTTGTATTCTTGTAAGTGTGACAAGCGGCATGCATATGCAATTAGTGCTGCTGATCATCGCAGTAACATGTAAACTCCGTGTAGGCTTTACACTAAGCCTACTCAGAGTTTATTGAATCTCCAGGAAGGACTTTGTAGCAGGGTGACATGCAATGCAGTTAAGTTGAGAAGACTACCTAAAATGAACTAGGAGTCTGAGGAGACTAATATGTGATGTATACAGCTTAACTGCTGAGGGGCTAACTAGACAAAGACATTGTATAAAATGTTGGTTGGGACATTTGAAATAACTGAATGAGGTATAGAATATAATTAAGACACATAATATAGAATGCTGAGAAAATGTATCCCATGTTCTACACATTCAGACTGAGAACCATCTGGTGCTAAAGCATGCTGTTCTCATTCTCGCAGTCTCTCTCTTTCTCTCCCTTTCCCATGATAAGGAAGCAGGCATATGTAGTTTTTTGCAAGACATGTTTTAAATAATTCACTCTGGGGATTGTCTGCATCTTTGTAAATATTTTCACAGTCTGATTGTGCAAATTGTCTATAGAAGATTAAATGTTATTAGGACCTTCACGACCCAGCTACAAGTGCTGACAGGAGGCATGAATGTTGGTATGATAGGTGAAGGATTACATCATGTTAGATATACTGGATCCACCTCGGCTGAATGGGATGGAAAATTCCAGTGATAGGGCTATTGAACTATGCAGGTAAATGAGTTAAGAAACAAAACTGTTGTGCACACAGTAAGAGACTGACTACCTACACAGTAAGAGACTGACTAGGCAGAGTATACTATGTATAGTTCAATGATTTATTTAAGCATTTAGTATGTATACTGTATGCATCTATGTAATGCATATGTAATGCATATGCAGTACCCAGCATGGTGTAACAGACCATTAAATTCTACTCCAGACAAAAGCAAATGTAGCGATCATGCAATATGTTCGACTCTGCAAATCAAATGATCAGTTATGTTCTGCTTACTAATATATTTCTAACATTATGTATAGTGTCAATATCTGACATTCCTATCTGGCTAATGTTGAATTAAACAGTATACTCCAAACCTGCAATATTAATGCTGTAGCAAAGCGAGATATTTGAGGCTAATTGTGGCAACATTACTGCCCATATTTGAAGTCTGAAAATGTAATGTCTGATAATTATCATCTGGACTTAAGAAGGGTTTAGCTGCCATTAGTGCACTATATCAGCTGTCGTTTTGGGACAGCAGATGCAGGACAACTGAACTGATGTTTGCTGTGAAACAGATAAATAGTGGAGAAAAATCTAGAGATTGGACTCAATTGGGCATTCCTAAACCTAGAGAAAAAGAAAAGTTGATTTGGACAGTCCTGTATTGGGTCTAAGTCCCAGAAACATTGCTAGATTTTCATGCATGCTATGTATAAGGACCCAATGACACAAGTATGAACAGTGTTTGGACTCGAAGACGGATTTTCAGTTGGACTTGGTGTGCTTCAGGGTTCATCTTTGAGTCTACTGCTATTCATACTGGTGACAGACTACATTTTCAAATAGGTCAAATGGGACAGTTCAGCAAAGCTACTGTATGCAAATGATGTGGCATTACAAGCAGACTCTGAACAGGAATATCAACAAATGATAGGAGATCAGAATGCAAAACTGAGTACACATGGGATAAAACTGAATATAAATAACACAGTTATCATGGCAGCAAATGGGAAAATCAGTAATAACTGAAAAGTAAGCTAAAAAGGAAATAGTGGAACAGGTTAACAGCTTCAAGTATCTGGGAGGTGTAGTTAAGGAGACGGGAAGTCTGAATGAGGAAGTCAAATGTTCGAGTTTGACCATAAGTGTTAGCCCAGGAGGGCTACAAGATCCCCAAGTCTCTGGCTTCAAGACAGTAGTCTTTGTGTGCCTGGGATTCAGGTGACTGTACCAGAGCCTTTAGAACTGGTGTGTATCTTAAAAGCAGGACAAAAACTATGCATTTAAACAGAATTATAAAAAAGCAGACATCATCACTGTGCTTTGGACTTATTCACAAAGATTTTTTTCAAACTGCTGGCATTGCAGTAGCGATAAGTTAATGTTTTGCTTCACTGTGCCAATTAAATAACCTCTTCAGCTTTATGATAAATGTATCACCCCTACTGTCAGAAAGAAAGTTGGAAAAGGAAATTGCACCTTGTAAAACAGCCTTAATAAAAATGTCTAATGCTCAACTTAGCATCTTGGCTGGATAAGCTATCCAAAGAACATACAGTCCTGCTGAAACACTAAATTTAAAGACAAACAATAAGATAAAGAAGCATGATAAAATTATAAATATACACAGAAGTACAAAGTACAATAAAGCAGGCAACAAGGGAATATCTGATGAGTCCAACTACTGTAACTATTACTCTTTTATTTCCATCTGATGTGCTTGACATCTCGTGATACCACCATCACAGATAAATGCACTCGGAAACATAATTTAACCTATATACTTCACATCTTGTTACATTCCCATAATCATAGATAAATAAACAATAATAATATGCTCAGAAACATAGCCTTGTCATTTTCATTACAGCCAAAGTGTTATTTCCACAAAGTGTCATATGCTGTGTAAGTAAGTCTGGCAGTCAGCTCAAAGGATAGAGAGTGTAAGCTGATAAAAAACTTCACCCTGTGGTCCATTGTTTGCTTCTCTGAGTCTTCATTTGCCCTACTCTTTAGCAAGTCACTTAAACAGACAGTGCTCCCACATCACTGCTGGAAAGGGACACGTGTTCAATGGGCATATTTTTTTAACAAATAAGTAAAAAAAAAAAAACAACCAAGAAAAAGGCCTAAAATCATGTCTCTCTCAGAATGTATACACTTTTTTGTCTCATAGTTTTGGTCAGTTTATCCTGAAATGTGTGTTTTCCTGGCATATCATTGATGATCGAAGTCACCAAATAATGACAGATATTTGAATTTCAGAATTCATACTCTTCAGAAAATGCATGTTAATGTAAAATCTGTTATTCCAGAACCTTTCTAAGTATATAAGGGTAATGTTCAAAATCTGTCTATGATTTTCAACCTTTGTTCCCTGTTATTGTTGACTTTGTCCAGAATTCCTGCACTAAGAGGTTGACAGATATGCCTAAAATGAACAACAGAGCATATATTTTTATGCCTTATAAGATGAAGAAGCCCTTCAGGACAGTATTACAATCTCAAACACATTAGAGCTAAAAACAAATACTTCAAAGATATTCACATTTCTATATTTCACACATCTGTTAAAGGAAAACCCCATCTTCGCCTACAGTTTGATTCAACACTTAGGTTGTTTTTCTCCCTACAATATGGTTCCAGTACTGTGCCAGAAACCTGCTTGTACTTTATAAAACTTTTATTTTCTTGCCTTGGAATCAAAGGATGGGAAAGACCACCCACTTTTTTTTTTAAACCTAACTTCTGACATAATTTGCAGAGGAACCTGTCTACACCTGCATGACATACCACAGATGCAGCAAAATTTGTAGTCAAGTACTGCTGACAATCTTATATGGGTAATTAGTCCTGCTGATGTCAGGAGCTCAGCAACTGCTGTAAAAAAGACTGAGAGATGTGAAACTTGTTTTTTCACTGTCTTTATTGTAGACAGGAAGAGAACTTACACTGATTCACAACTACTTCCAATGAAGCTATGCCTTTCATAGAAAAACAATGCAATTAGATCAGTCAATGGTTCAAAGGCAGTTGTCACCTCTACTGATACATTTTCATAAGCAGCATCACAGTATTGAAATGTTAAGCTTTAAACGTTAAATGTTTGTTTTTATACTGATTTACATTTTAAGATGAATATTGTTTATTGTAAGTATTGTAATGTAGCAACACATTTACCAAAGTGTGAGGGGAGGGGACTGTCAACTTATCTTGGACTACAAAAAGATACTTTGAACAAAGGCATGCAGTTTAATTACTTTTTTGGGGGGGACTCTGTACAACTCCTTAGTATACTGTAAAACAAGTTCTGAGACATACCCAAATAAGGGTCCTTCAACAAATAAAAAAAGCAGTCCTGTTACAGAAGTTGTATAAGATGACAGTGACTGTCACTAATCTCATTATATGTCAATAGCATGGGAATACGTCACTCCTTCCTTATGTCTACCATGACTCCTATAAAGAAGACTTGAAATAGATTATGGGAAAGAGAAAGGGCTGAAGAAAAATAAGATCGTTTTGATATGTCAAACTCCATCTGCAGCCATTTTGCAGAGAACATATGACATTTCCATAAGAAGTAGTCAGGGTGATTTTGACATGTTAATATACCTCAGAAAATAAAGATAGAGTGAGACAATAGATTTTTTTTGTTCTAAGGTGTAGTTTTCCTTTTCCTTTAAGCTTAACTAATATGGAATATAATACACAGCATTTAAGCTACATTCCTCTCACAATAACTACATCTGTACATTGAAATGTCACTCCTTATTTTAGTGGTTGTCTCCCCAGACCAATAAAATAAAATTACAGCTGACAGAGGGAGTCAGATATTAAGGCACATTCCAACACAGACATCAGGTGGTGATATGTGAAAGCCACATTAAACACATATGCCAACATGATGAGGTTAACTGGCATGGCCAGGTCATGGCCAATACTTACTCAAACTAAGACTGAGAAACCAAGGCCATCATCACCCCCCTTGTTATAACCAAAATGGAGTCTTGGCTGTGGTGCATTAACCATCTGGACGTCTGCATCATGCCCTTGCTTATTATTATCTTCAGTACTGCTGATAACAGCTCACGCTATTGCCTTCAACTCTGACTTATGGGGATGACTGACAACAGACAATTACTTCATGTGCAGCAGTAACTAGAATTTATAGTAATGCACTATATTTTAGGAGCAGAACAAGGAGTGTACAACAAGAACATAATGCACTATGTTTTAGGAGCATTATAAGAAGTGCATAACAAGAACAGTGTATTACTGTAAATTCTAGCTGCTGCACATGGAATATCATTTGTGCTGGTAAATATATAATACCTATTTGTTCTTTTTTCATAAACCACTTGACTGCTACTTACCTGAAGTTAGAAACTTGGTAAAGAGAAGGTAACATTTCCCATTTTCTGTACTGAAAATATTGAACATTTTAAGGGAAAAAGGTTATATAACCAAATTCAAATTTGGTTTGAACCAAATTATCTCTAAATGTAAATTTTATGATTCCTTTTTTAAAAGAATAACTGTTGAAGAAACTAATGTGAATATGTTGAAAAATGAAGAAGCCCTTAGAAATTGTATTTACCTCTGCTTCTTACTCTTATTCCTACAATTACACCCCCATATGGCTGCAGAAACCCGACTTTGTGAATACTCCTAGATGCTTCCAGTGCTATAAACACAATGAGACTGGGTCATGTGAATCACTGAGAACAGCACAGGTTGTTTAATATCATCACTACATCTTCAAGACTAAGATCTACAAAATGCCATCACAGAGGTGTACAGCTCTATTTACCTAAAATAACCTAAACATACAAGTAAGTCACTTACTACATGCTGGAATCATGTAGCATCTGGTGACAAACAAATGCAGAACATCCACAGTATTATAATAATAATGATATGTAATTTTGCTTACTTACCTTTACAGATCTGTACCCAAAGGTTGCAATTAGAGCTGCTAGAAAGCCAACAGTCATGGCTATCCAGGGGACGTTTATCAGATCAGCTGAAGAACTTAATGCAATACCACCTGCCAATGTTGCATTGCGAATGTAGACCTGTAGATGGAAGAAAATATGGGAACACTTTTGTCATTAACTGCCTATTGGCATGGCAGAAACGATGCAAGAAAATTAATTCACTGTGCTGCTTTCCAGGAAAAGCGCAGTTCTCTTTAACATAAAGATGTTAAGACATAAACCGTGTCACACTATAACAGATGATGACCACAGAATGCATATTTATTTTTCACCAGAGAGATAGTAACTTCCCAGACTTATGCATGCAAGTTTGTCTTATATTTACTTATATATCACAAATGTACATCTAACTCACTGTCATGGATATAATACCTTCACACATGTATGGTAAATGTTAAGACCCAAATTTTATGCAAATACCTTACCATGTCTTTGGCTAATTACATTGGAAAAAATGTTGTTTTCTTTTGAGGAATAGTAAGGGTAAACTTCCACATGAACTCAGTCAGTAGTGTACATGAGCATCTCCTATGAAGTAACATAAACATATATATTGCAATATGATTTAAAAGACTTTTATACAGCCCATTTAGACAGCAGTTTTGTCATGCAGTCTGACAAAAGCAGACAGTGAAAAGGTGTGAGTAATAAAGTGACAGCAGGAAATGACGCATTCACATAAAATTATTAACTGAAATGCAGAAAAGATAATTCCTTGGTGGGTACAAGGACAGGGTAAGAGGAAGAAACATAATAGTAGGGACAGAGTTTGATTAGTAAAGTAAATAGTTTCTATAAGGTATGACACTGTGTATGTGAGGGTGGATGCTTCACCTGTGGGTGTGTAAAGTTTCATATTGTGACAGCCTCATGACAGAAGAAAAAGTGTTCCTTACAAATACAAGACACTGGGATGGCAACATTGCCATTGAATACTGACAAGGAAAAAGACGTGTAATAAGAAAATGCTAGCACACTGAAACTGAATTAAAGCTTAATGACATCTCTATGTTATGTATTGTTTAAATTCAGTTCAGTACCATAACAGGGAAGTAGTAGCTAACAAGGATAAAGCTAGTGTTCAAGCAATAACACACACATACCTACATACTGTAACTATAAATCCTTCTGGTGTGGAAAATATATTTTATTGTCCATTATTTTATATATCAGACGATTGACAAGATCAACATAATGGAGGCAAAAAAGACAGAAGGAATATTTTAACTTTGGCTCACTAACGGAGCAAGTGCATTTGGAGTTTCTAAAGGCACAGTGAACTTTCATTAATATCTCAAGTATTGATATATTCACATGTAAACACACAAATAACTGCCACATTCACATATTAACATACAAATAATTGACATATTCACATGTTAACATAGAAATAACTGACATCCATATGTTAACATACAAATAACTGATATGCTAACATGTTAAAGGAGAACTGCACCCACAGACTCAAAAACATGTTTATTTCATCATCGTTTGGTGTTTCCTACATTTCAACACCACTCTGGGACTATTTACAGGTTTTTAAATATTTTTATATGTAATTTCTGACTTTGACCACATGGGGTCTGGCATCTTGAAGTAGTTCGGATTTGTTCAGTCTGTCTCTAGGTATCCCAAAATCCAGTGCTCATTTATAAAAAAGTTACATCACATAGGCCTCTTTCTTCATAAAGCTCCTGTCACTGAATTGATTTTACATGCATACGGTGCTGTCTATCAGTCAGTTAGTTTTAAGTAACATTTCATGCCATTCATTGACCACTTAAAACACAAACAGTGCAAATGTCACAGAACAGACTTTCAAAGTGCTTTTTACTGCTGCTGCTTTTTAGAATGGCTAAACTGAAGTCTTTTGTGAAGCCTGAATTGTATTACTTTGGCTCATCTCCCATCCCCCTTCACACCTAACTTCCCTAGCTGTCAAAGTGCTAAGGGTAATTTGAGGTGTTACCTGCTGTGATTGACAGCTCACAGCAGAAGACTTGACTCCTGTACTATTTCCTTGTTTTAGCCTTTACTTTCTGTATGGGTAGGGGAAGGAACAAGGAGCTGTGATATCACAGCATGGGTGGGTTTTTAGGGCAGTCATGGTGATGTCAGTTTGGGGAGGCAAATGGCCAGAAATCTACCTGTATTCAGTGGCCTTGATGACATCAATGAATTGGAGACTTCATCAAGGGTGGGATAAAGGTTTTTTAAAAGTGAAACCACCATAGTACAGTAAGGTACTGTTCTAGTGGACAGAAACAGTCAATTTAAAATATTTTAAATGCTGTGTTGTTGTTTATTCTTAGCAAGGATAATAAAAAGGGAGAAAAACGACAGAGAGGTTCAGCATTTAATAACAGAATCCCATTGTTGACCTTTAACATACAAATAACTGGCATATTCATATATTAAGATATAAGTAACTGACATATTCACATAGTAATATACCAATAACTGACATATTCATGTTAATATACACATAACTGAATTCTGAAGAAGACAGAGCACACACAATAAGTATATTTTAAGTGTCTTATAAATAAAGGTGCAAAATGAAAATGTAACTAAAGGGGTATCATTATAGGATCTAGGATATTCCACTGAAGAAGGTGTTTCTGAATGTACCTTCAGCTGATTCAAGTGGTCAAAAGTACATTTTAGGCAAATTCTAATAAACACTAATGCTGTGAGTGACAAAGCTCCCTACATCCCTGTGTAACAACTTTTGACCATTTTTTACCTCAGTAACTAATATAATTAATTCTTCAGTCATTGCACTTCATAGGTAAGGTGAGATCTCCCCCTTGCAATCACCTTCTTACTTTTTAGCAGTACCAAAAGCCAGCATTCAGCCAAATGGTAGTCAGCAAAACCGCCTAGTTCCATCATTCATAAACATTCCTGGAGCTACTTTATAAAAATGTCCTTCACAAACATGAACAGCATACACCAAAGCTGATGTATTTTTTATGAGCTTAGAACATTATATAGGCAAGTTAATCTTGTAAGTAAATGCAGTAAACAATGTACTCATCCCCTTATGTAAGGAAGGAGACAACATAAGACAGGTGGAGGCTGCAGGAAGAATAACACCTTTATGTGATCTGGGGTTGTCCTCGAGGTAAAGGACCTACCAACATTTTCCAAAATGTTTCTTGGAAAGGTGCTTGCACTTCATAGTTCATAAGCAGTTACTAGGCTTGCAGTCCAGAACACCATTGAGGAGCCTAGCCCAAATTCCCAGTTTGATCCCAAGCACTGTCTGGTTATATGACTTGCTTAAGGTCACACGGTTGGCAAACAAGGGCAAAGGGAATACATTCCTGTCTGATATGTAGATGTAGGAACCAAGGCTGACCTTAATAAAGGGACTGACAATTAGAAAATTGTGTAATTCAGCCCATGTATATATACTACGTTATTGTGCAGAGGTTCCACTGACCTATGTGACTGTATCCTTTATTCATCAGAAGACTGCAAAGTGAAGTGGTACAAAATGAAAGAAACAGAAATAGATGAGCAGATAGAGACATTGTAGGTGCAGTCATAAAAAAAAAAAAAATGTTGACAGCAATACCATAAAGGTCAGCTGACAATGGTCTGAGCTGGTGCCCACAGCTGTAAGGAGTGGAAAGAGCTACTTTTCCCCTGTGTCAGAATCCTGCTGAATAATGCTGTGCTGAAAATCTCAGCTTTATGCATCTGGGGTGCCATAAAAAAGTTTTTGTCTCTTTTAGTCTAGAACAGGAGTATCCAACCCGCGGCCCGCGGGCCGCATGCGGCCCTCAGAGCTCTTCCATGCGGCCCGCGACCCTTAAATTTAAATTTAATTTTAATTTAACTTTTTTTCCGTGTGTTTACACATCCACATACTTTTGCTGTTCTGCGCATGCGCCAACTTTCTTTTTTTCACGTTTTTTTCATACCAGCGTCTTTCCGCTGGTATGCGCATGTGCGAAAACACCGTTCGGGTGTTTTTTATATTTCTGGTAAAGCTGAAGGAAGGAGCGACATCGTGGAGAGAGGATTTATTTTATTTCGTTGTGTACACACTGACTACAC
The DNA here is from genome assembly GCF_019279795.1 of Protopterus annectens. Classification (NCBI taxonomy): domain Eukaryota; kingdom Metazoa; phylum Chordata; order Ceratodontiformes; family Protopteridae; genus Protopterus; species Protopterus annectens. Next base: position 1,229,471,429 of record NC_056727.1, on the reverse strand, counting down.
TACAACATAGCAAAAGGTAAGCTAAGTATTTTGACACTGTGTCTGCTCCCTTTACTACTACTGCACCTACTACTGTGGTGGGAACATCTTATATTTTAGTCAGAGATTCAAAGTTTTACTAGCTCTTTGAAAAGTCATAGTGGTCACATGGGCATTAGGATTCTCTCTGGGAGCAGTGGCCGAGTATATGTTTATTTACTGTCACATCGCAATATGAAACAAATACAGTGTTGCTGTTTACACTGCTGGTGTGCTTTTATTTCAAGTGATTTCACATAAGAGATATTGCACGAGTTTCTGCTACAGCTTCTTTTTTTTGCATATTTAGTGTTGTAAAGTTGACATTACACTAATATCTGCTATTATTTTAAACATGAATACAGTTTTCAGGGTCATCAAAGTCTTCATCATTCGTAAAACATTATTTGTAGAAGAACAATGCAGTTTATTTGATTTTTCTTTTTATTGAATGGCAATAGGTTCCACTTGGCTTCTGCATTAAGTTAAGACATATATCTGAACTTACGAGCTGTATTTATTGCAATTTGTTTTTCCTTGTTAACAAATAACATTAAACTTTTTTAAATCAGAGTTTACATATCTTCATTTCATATACATAATGTGGGCACACGTGTTTCTGTGTGTGTGTGTGTGTGTGTGTGTGTGTGTGTGTGTGTGTGTGTGTGTGTGTGTGTGTGTGTGTGTGTGTGTTTATTTGTCCATCTGTGTACTTGCTAATGATCACATAGAAAAATATTATTTTGTACAATGTAGGCAACTGCTTTGTATATATAAAGAATAAAAAAGAGAAAACAAAATCCTTTTGTTTTACCTTAGTTTTGTCTTAAACACCAAGTATGCACAAATGATTATCTGTAGATATGAATTACTTTTATAATTGCAACTAACTTAGTGATAATCAATTGACTAGTTTGTATAAATACCTATGTTTTGCTTACAATGCATACTTGTCAGCTGTTGCAGTAATTTGTCACTGTATGTTTCAAGTTTGTGACTAGAAGAATGAAAAGTTTACAAGGTTAATATTGCTGTTATATGGGGACTATCCCAGCCTACACTGGAGGATCAGAATTTCCCTGTTGGCAGCTCTATGACTGCCTGAAAATTTAACCAGATAGTGAGTGATATCAGTGACTAGAAGCCAAAAACTTATTATTGCCTTTGGTGTTTTTCCCTGAAGAACTACTCTTCAGGTGATTATCTACTTTATTCCACCAGCTAAGGTTAACGCGATGCCCGAGTTATTAAATTACACTGCAGTCTAACTTTCAACATGAAGACATTTTTTAATGACTCCTTGTAAAGAAGCACATTTCACAATTGCAGATGCAGGTACTCCTCATGACAGAATATATGTTTTGGGCTCAGCCAGTTTGACTTTGCAGGAGTTATCCCCTTTCACTAAGGACTCAATATAACTGGCCTTGCAAGAAATTGTGTCTTCATATCAGTGTGACAAAATCAAAAATTATGGCACCCATAAGATATTTTATATAAACTTGCATGCAGGTACCTTTCATATAAAACACTCATAATATAATTGCCTTGTGGTACATCAGTTGATAAGTACAGATGCATGTTATCTGCTGTGCAGAGAAACACTGAAATATAAATACTCAGTAACAGTAACTGACTTGGTAAATCAGCAGATAAGGAGGGATGCATACTTATCTCTTATGCAGAGAAATGCTGAATATTTGTAAATGGACAATAAGTCAGAAAGGTACTCTTCAAACTGAGCAACTAAATGCCATGACAAATCACTGAGATATTCTCTGGCCTTAACTTGTAGCAGGTGGGTAGACAGGTCAATTTTTATCTTTGAGTACCATCTCTTTGGAATGCTTCTCAGATGGATCTGTTGTGCTGCAGCCAACAGTGCAGAGATAAGTAGTGTTATGGTAAATATCTCAAATAATTTCTATTTTCAAGAGTTTGACATGTATATAACTTGTAAAATTGTTTGATTTGCTGATTAATTCTGAGTTATTTTTTCCAAACTAATGTTTCTAATTTGTGCTATTAAAGACAGCATTGAATGTAGACGCATCTGTAATTACCGTGTTGAAGTAACATATGTGAATCAAGAAGAAACTTCGCAGTATGGAGGGTGTGAAGTTCACGCCTTGAAATAGGTTATGCACCTAGTTCACTGATAAAAATTGAACTGTAAAATATGTACTACAAAATAATAAAATAGAAAATAGTAGGTAGTCCACAGTTGAGTTAAAAATGGAATATCCTTCTATTTTCTGTTTTATTATTTTGTAGTACAGTTCAATTCTTATTAGTGAACTAGTGAACTAGCTGCATAACCTCCACACCTGCCACACTAAGTTTCTTCTTGGTTTGTTTTTGACCCAGTATAGGTTGCATATTGGGTTTTCTGAGACTTCAAAAAGAAAAATCCATGGTATCCCCTGAAGTAACATATTTATATGCCTTCATATTCTCTGTTTTGCCTCTTGTGGATAAGACATTAGCTGGACTGGTGGTAGATTAATTATGTCCTGCAGAAAGCAGATGTGAGAAGCTCCCTTGTTCTTGAATTGTAACGGAACTAAACAGTAAATATTAGTCCGCATATACCTGTGGTCTTTTGCTCTTTAGTTTATGATGTGCTTTTTTTTTTTTTTTTTTTTTGGTCCTCACTTGCCGTTTGCCCCCAGACCATTTCTGTTGACTCAATGCGGCCCTTGCAACTGAAAAGGTTGGACACCCCTGGTCTAGAATAAACAAGAAACCCTGATACCGTTTGTTTTTCATTAAAATCATCTTGGTGTGCACTGAAGTAACATGGGAAGAGTAGTGCCAATGAAGTTTAAAAGCTGTGTTAAGATTCACTATCAGAGACAAAATTGGAGAACTAAACATAATCTCAGTTATGACTGACGAAACAATAAACCAACACTGATTAGTGACTTAAAACAAGGTTTATTAACTAGCTACCACAATATGATCTCATGTCATGCCAGGGAGATAGCTAACTGAATGAACAGCCAGCTCAAGAAAATGTTGTTAATGACATAACAATGTGTAGAAGGAGGTGTGGCTTAAAATATATCCAGTAGTGACAGGGATAAAAAGTATGTCACACCACAGATGGCATGAGCATTCGTTGTTGATATATGTCAACTGAAAATGGTGAGCCAAAAAAAAAATAAAAAATCCAGCAGCATCAACAATCTGGCAAATATATACTTAATGACTATCTAAATGAAACTATGGTGATAAAAGAAATTATCTAGAATAATTCTGAAGACTCCTGAGTACCCTGAGGGCTGTGCAATTACATCTGCAGAACTGCATTGTACACACAGTGGCCAAAGCTATTACTATGTGATTGGTACTGTATAATAAGGTGCAAGTGCTTAGTAATAACTATGAGCTGCCTACATGATGCTGTTGGGTTGGTACACTTATACAGCCAACAGGGTTTTAGCATTGTATTTATCTTCTCACAGGCTGTAGTACTAGAGTGTTATTTGTACAACATTTTACTTACTGAGCATTTTCCATGACATAAAGAGCAAATGTGCAGGCACACACCAAACATGCCAAGGTTTTGTTGGGGTGTGCTTATCTGCACAAGTGTATGCTTTATAAGGAGCGCTGTAGGGTACATAGCTGCTAAAGACAGTGCACCAGGCAGCTTACTATGTGCATAACTGGTGACACAGTGTCACATTTACACAGATGGCCTTGATATCTTCAGATAAAGCTTCCACATCATTCACCACACTAAGATTTGAAAGGCTGAAATGAGTTTTATGATCAAACAACATGCTGATTACGTGATAACCTAATGTAGCCCAATAATTCCAATTACTATACAATTTTCTGAATGCTGTTACTAGCAAAAGTTGTGTGAAAGAGGAGCATTAATACTTAATCCATGTATTTAAGTAACCAATCAGGGGAGTAGCAGGACTAAGCTTGTGTATGTGCCCATCTGTACCCCATTCTTGTTTGACTTTTTGTGGAATATCTCTTTATTTTTTATTGTACTTGCCTCATCATCTGTTACATCATGAAAGCAAGGTGGGGTAAATACATTTCAAGCATGTCAGATCTCATGCTTGAGGTACATCAGTTCAACCACTAATTAGGACAGATATACAGAGAGGGGCCAGGAGCCAGTTATAGTTCTGAACCTAAACAAAAGCAAGTGCTTCCGGTATATTATCCATATGTACTCGCACAGGAAAAATCTTCCCATGTTTTTTTTTTCTTATCATGAATTACTTTTTTCCTACTTTAATCCAATCCTAATAATGTTACATGCAAATGAAATATTTACATATTAGTATGTTGGTTTTCTATTTGCATTTCATTGTACAGTCTCCCTACACATTACCGTCTGTAAAATTGCATGTCATTTTCTTCTGGTGTTCATCACAGCATCTCTACATCACCAAGGCAGTCTAGTAGTGGCAAGTCAGTGAACAGAGGTAGGTTGGGATGGACGCTTCACAGGCATTAATTTTAACTAAACAGTCAATAAATTAGAGTAGTGTGACACAAGCCAGCTCATCGTAAGTATAAACTGTTAGTCACAAGTGATGGACTTCTCACATATTAGCTAGAAACTGTAATTTCATGGTAATTATGCAGTTATGAGTTTGGAAAACTGTAACAAACTGGGCTATACTTTCAAGTTTAACATTCAAATGTGTCCTTAAAATATTGTTCTAGAGATAACCATTAATAAACATTAAATCTAGCAAAGCCATTCAGAAAAAAGATAGCTGCTGTTGCTTGGGGCAGTTTTTCACTAGATAGGGATCAACACAGAGGCTAGAGATGGTGTCCCCTACTAAGCCTGGGTCAAAATGTTCTTATACTACCAGGTCCCCAGACGCTCTGAGGTTCTAGATGTTCTCTGATGAACTGCATGTCCTGTTTTTCAAAGATAACTACTGGTTAACTATTTTTTGTTTTAATGCTAGAAGATGTATACATGTTATCACCAATATGGGTGTGTGTCAACAGATAAAGTCTGTGATGATTATTTTTTTATTCATACATGCACACAGCCATCCAGATACTGCCCCTGACAAACCATGTCTATCTCAAGACACACACATGCACACGCACACACACAATGCTTATCTACAAGCAACTTGGGGGAATGCCACTTCATCCTCAGCATGTCTTTGGGGTGTTGAAGGAAACCAGAGCACCTGGATAAAGTCCACACAGAGGTAAGGAGGGCATGCAGAGTCTATATAGAAGGAGTCATGGGCAGTAATTCATCCCTTGAAACAAACAGTGCAAGATGGCAGTGCTAGCCCTGGCTATGGTCACTGACATTCAGAAAAGTACAAAATTATAATACTCATCACAGCCACAGCAGCGAGATTATGTCATATGATCTTTTCAATCTGTGTCGCTAAAACAGTTATCAGGAGAGTGAAAACCTTGATTATAAAATGAAATTATACAACATGGCAGTCCCCATTAGGCTATTTTGGCATATAACAAATTAGACAATATTACCAGTTTCAGTAATGTTGGGACATTAGTAAAAGTTCAAGATATGATAAGTAATTTCATTATAAACTTTGTTGAGTGGACAGTGTATTACTTTAAACTTGGCAATTTCTATCTTCCAGTTTTCAATTCCCTATCCCCCCCATATTACTTAAGGAAATGTGAGCTTTTTTTTGTACAATTGAGTGACTATACCATTTATGTGTATGTGCGCGTGTATATATGGCTTTACTTCAGTAGATCGAACTTTTACAAATTCAAACCACATATGGCCAAGACCGTATGCTGTGAACTTGTAAAAGTTTGAACACTGAAGTAAAAAGAAAAAAACAGCAAAAAACAAAACTAAACATCTGTAGCAGGGGGGCTACACATCCCTGCACCCCACACCCACCCTACTTAAATACACCAACTCCGAGATTGCACTACATTGTGGAAAAGGGAAAGCTTCTCATTCCACACTGTACGGAGATCACCATTCAGTCTGATCGAACTTTTACAAGTTCGAACATATGGTCTCAGCCATATGAGGTTCGAATTTATAAAAGTTCGATCTACCGAAGGGGACCTGTGTGTGTGTGTGTGTGTGTGTGTGTGTGTGTGTGTGTGTGCGTGCGTGTGTGTGTGTATATATATATATATATATATATATATATATATATATATATATATATATATATATATATATATATATATATATATATATAAAATTTACCTTCATTCATTTGGTCAACAAAAATGAATGTCGACATCTGAAAGGTAAACCAATTTCCTCAAAACAGAAACGTCAATATCCTACTACTGACACATGCAAACATTAAATAAAAAGAAAAATATGAAAAATAATTTTTTGCACCCATTATGAAAAATACATAGAGCTACCTGTCCATACTAGAACCAAGTATTACATGAAATAGAAAAAAAAAAACACACCCTTGGATTCATTAATGTCCATAATAAGTCTTCACTAAATGTCCACTAAGTGTACACCATTCTGAGTGGACAGATAACACAGGCATAATGCACACCTTCTTCCTCCTAATTTTAGTTTTCCTACTGATTTCTTGAAGCCTTAAATATCAACGGGGATTCATAAAGGTTACCACAAAGTGTAAACTACATGTACACTTAGTGTAATCTTTCTGAGTGACTAGAAAGTACAAAAATGTGGTAGGGGTGCCCTTGAATACAGATTGTGTTCACTTAGCTAACACTTAATGTACACATCGTGTAGGTAATAATGATTCTGTCCCATTGTTGTTGTTCCCTGCCATGAATAAACTATACAACAAAATAAAGAAATGTGTTCAATTATTTAGTAGATCTAAAATCCCTCTTCTCAATGATACATTAAAAGCATTATAAAACAAAAATGAAGAACACTATGAGGTCCGCTAAAGTAATCCATGAACTTAGGCTGGTCTCTGAATACTTTGATAATTATAAACTTTTTCTAGGTATGTTAGAAAACTAAAAACAGTACACCTCATTGATTTGACCATATTCATAATGATGTCTCCTAATATATCATTGCAAACAAACTTAGTGCTGTCTTTTCCCCAAGACTTTTATTTAGAACTAAAAAATATCTGCATCCTTTACTCCCCTCAATTATCTAAAGTTAATTTACTGAAAGTGCTAACTATGGGCAAAAATAACTGTTTCATCATGGGAACTGACAATACACCTGGTTGTTTAATTAATACTGTTAAACATGCCCTTGCAGACACACTCCTTAAACTGTTTAACACAAGTTTAGCTGCTAGTTTTGTCCCTGGGGAGTGATACTCTACAGTGGTAATGGCAGTGCCCTTCCATAAGAATGACCTTACAAATGACCTCAAAAACTACAGACCTATCAGCCTTACAAGCCTCATCTGCAAAGCCATGGAATGTATTATAACTGACCTCAAACACTGTGCTATCAAGAATCTTATTAGACTTTACCCCCAACAGTTTTTTTTAAGGGTAGATTCTGTCTATTTAAGTTCTTCAAAAGGGTTATTGAGCCAGTAGACAGTGGCCATGCAGTGTTTGCAGTGTATCTTGATCTGACAAAGGCCTTTGACACCATTCCCCATGCTAACATCATACAAAGGCTACATGTTTTAAGAATCAACCCATATATTGCAAGATGGAAAACAAACAGTCTGAAAGATAGAACTCACATAGTTGAAGTTGCAGGCAACTCATCAGCGAGTATGAAAGTGACCCGTTGTGTTCCACAGGGCTCAGTGCTGGGACCTCTTCTTTTTAGCATTTGCTTTTCAAATCTCCAATCAATGAGCCAAGGCCTTTAGCTCACATACTTTGCAGATGACTGCTAACTGGCGGTTGTTAAGTCACTCTGTGATACACCCCCCCTCCGAATTAACTCTCTCCAGTAAAATTTTGGTGTACTAAAATGGGCTCAAACTAAATGCTAAAAAAAGTGTAGTATCATCACTTTTGGAAGGCAACCCCTTCCCTCATTATACTGAATTGATAACACATCGCTACAAAATTAAAATGTAGTTAGGAACCTAGGTATTTAGGTTGATAGCTCCCTCTCTTTTGATAATTGTGTGACAACAGTGGTCAGGAGGCCATTTTATTTATCTCAGCTAACTGCCAAATGAATATCATCAAATTCTAAAGAGGAAATCATTCCCTTGTACCTCACATCAAATGCCAGATTGTCTTTGACCTGCTGTATCTCTGTAATTCCAATATCTCTAGTAGTACTTGAAGAGGGGACCTAAAGCTTCATCAACAGATAAATAAAATCTGGTGGGTTGACAGGCTTATAACCCAGCACCTCCCAAATATCTGGGAAAAAAAAAACTTCCTCCGGATGTTAAACAGTGCAACTCACTATCTTCCTTTAAACATAATCTAGACAACAAAATCGGTATTCCCAAATTTTTATTCTGGAGGTGACTGGTATGGCTTGGCTTGAGGGAGGGTACTGGGAAGACATGAATGGTCATAAGCCTCAGCTTCCTTAGAAAAGCTATGAATCTGTGATAGTTCTTTTGAGGAAATCAATTTAGGTGAAGTTAACCAAAAGCATAAATAAGTTATTTAAAGGCAGTGTAAATGCTTATGGAGGAGACTTACTGGATGGTCTACTGGGTCATCATGTATGATATGTTTTGTGCAAAGAAATGATTTACTACAAATGTACTTATTTTTTTATTTATGTATTTAATCATTTGTTAACCATATAGGTGGTCTTGTCCGAAGAACTCTTTTCAGCCACAACCCAGGTGCAAGGCAGATAAGTTCAAATATGTAAATATATAAAAACAATTGACTATAAATATGTACAACAGATATATTGTCAGGGAAAAGAAGAAAGTGATAAAGCATCAGCATTTAAGTAAAGTAGAGTGCTGCAAATTAACATGATTGAAAAAATCTGTATAAGCTTAACAAATTTTTTTGAGGAACAACAGAAGATGCTTCTGGGAGTATTGCATAGTACGTTTTGAAAGAAACACTGTTTAGCCATCATCAAGGTGACAGCTACAAAACAAGGTTTGTACATGGTGAGACAATAGAGAATGCTTAAACTTTGGGAAAGGGTACTGTTTTTTTCACTAAGTTGGGAATTGCATGTAGCTAAGGCCATTTTGGAGAAGTCATGTACAATGACTGAGGAAAAATACTGGGGTTTGATAAGGGGCATTGCTCATTCTTGCTGAAACACTTATATATCCTATAGTGACATGGATAGTAAATTGTCAGCCAGTAGGGGACAGACATAAAAAAAGAGAAGCTTATAAATCAGTGAGGAGAAGATGAAAATGGTCTTCCCAGTGATAGGGAGATGGTTTCAGACCTAATGACACAGTCTACAGCTGACCTGAGCTATGAAACTGCAGATTGTATCAAAAGTGCTCTGTAGAGTTCTGATGCTTTGAAAGTTACCATCTCTTGCTACAGGAAAATCATACTCAGGCTTGAGAATCAGAACACCTTTATGTATAGCAAAGAGTCTGCAGGTAAACAAAGTAATGTTATAGGAGAGTGTTAGCTGTGACAGAAAATATATGGCTGTAAGGTCAACATGAAGGATTATTCAGATGGGTCAAAGGTAACTCTGCGATATTTGTAAGACTGAACATAAGTGGTGGAAATAGTCAGTTTGAAAAAAGAAGCAGAAGATCATGTTTGCTCAATGTCCAAACCACAGGCTTACTTCTAGCAGGACTAAGATTAAGTTTTTTCTTAGCAGTAACCAGGAGAAGAAATTGCCAGGAGCCACCTGCAGCCATGCATAGGGCATCTCCTCCTCCTTGCAACAAGATAAAGTCATCTGAATAAAGACTCCTCTGCAGTTCGGGCAGGTGAAGTGGAAGGAAATTTATGACTTTATGTCCTTAAGAGATTCTACTGGTTTCCCGTCCAGACAAATTTACTCAATACTGTAAGCAAACATACATTCACCAAAGTTGCTAGTTTATTATTAACAAAAACAGAAGTAGCCTGGCTCTGTAGTGCAGGAGGATAGAGCCTTAATTGCAACCAAGGTGAGCAGGGTTTGATTAGCACTCCTAACAATGGAGTAACCAGGCAGGGAGGAGAAGTGAAGGGTCGTGTCCCTTTTGCCTCTCATGGGGAGATGGGAATTTGCTTGCATTTGGAGCACACACAGTGGTGTAATCTCCCTGGTGGAGTCTGTGCAAACCAGTAATCACCCTGTGGTGGAGGGAAGAGTTGTTTGCAGGAAACACCCCTTTCAGAAGTAAGGGGATATCCTTTGTGGTTAGACTATTATACATCCCCACCTTGTTTTTCTTTTGAGTGCACACTGCTATGGTTGGGGAGAAATGGAAAGTTTCAAACCACCCATGATGGCTTCCTGAATGACAAATTCTCTCATGTAGCTCTTCTCTCACCTGATAGGAAATGAATGGACTTCTAGCTTATGAGAGGGTCTGATGGTTAAGAGGCAACAGGGACAAAAAGTGCACCCCCCCCCACCAAAAAAAAAGACAGAAATGGCATAGATCATCACTCCAATGGAAGTCAGTCTTGTAAATCTACTAGGAGGTTGATAAATGCCATGAATTGTCAATCAGCATTCAGGAAGTCCAGGTGTTCTCCGACATGCATAGTAGGCATTTCATTGTTATAACTTTCAAAATTGTATAATTTTGTTAAGTGCAACTTTTGGTCTCGTCACCTCAATAATAAGAATTTTGGTTATGTATCCGTTTGATCTACTGAAGTAGATCCATATATATATATATATATATATATATATATATATATATATATATATATATATATATATGAGAGACAGGGAGGAAAGGTTATCTGAGGCCATATTACGCTGAAAAAAGATGACTACATGAGGAATGACCATGGCTCCAGATGGATAAGGGCCTCAAGTATCTTACAAGCTGAGATAAATTGACCAATGGGTTTTCTATGACCAAATGTACCTATAAGATATGTCAGAGTCTTGTCAGGATATTTATATGCTGAAGCAACATTTTCCAGAATGACCTATACAGGCCACAGGATCAAATCTGGTAGATCTTAAGAGATTCTCTGCTGGTAACCTAAGTTGATCCCATACCAAAGAAACTTGTGACAGGAGAAGAAAAAAATGTTCTCAAGTAAATGCATGAAAATTGTTTGGCTAATAATGTGAAGCATTAAATGATAAATGAAAATATGAAAATTTTGCAATCATTACATTATATTTTATTTTCTTGACTGTAGAAGACTATCAGCCTCTCTTGTTTGTACCTAAAGTGCAGTCTTCCTCCTACTTCCCTCCTTTCCTATCTTCCCCTCACCTCTTTTAGACCTGTTTCATGCCCTCTTGAATAACAGTGTTGATTTTCCTTCACCATCCATTCTGATAATCATTTCATGGGTCCACAACCTTCTCTGTGAAGAGCAGATCTAAGGAATACTTGATCCAGGTGATCTGCTGCCTGTGTTCCCTGCCACCTTCCTCTGTCCTTTCTGTTCAGTAAAAGTTTTTACACCTCCTTGACTTTATTGTATGTACCAAAAATCACAGTTTCTGTTTCTCATCTAGTTTCAAGTCTACTTTTTCTGGTGACTTTCCTCTGGAAATCTCCCAACAGTTTGATATCTCTCTTTCTTTGTATTGCCTCCAGAAATACACATATTAGTTAACGTGTGCTCAGACAAGGGCCTGGTTTTGCATAAGAATGGCTCTTTTCTGGAGTCTATCTCCCTGTGAATACATCTCAAGATTCTCTTTGCTGCTGACACTGCCCTCTCACACTGGTCTTGGTGGTTAAGCCTGAGTTTTAACAACAATCCCAGATTCTTTTCCTTCACTGTTAGCATTAGTTCTACTTTCCTAACAGATAATTCACAGCATGGTTCCTGTAATCTAAGTGCAGTACTTTATATCTGTATGCAATGAGCATGAAATGCTGCTTTTCAGCACACTTGGTCAGCCTTTTCAAATCTTTCCTCAAACTCTTCCCCTTATCTTCCACTGCTACCATTTACTTGATGTCATTTGTGAAGAGGTTGAACCTGTTTTTTGTTCCATCATATATGCCTGAAACAAGCACACTGAAGATCACTGGCCATAGCACTGACCTCAGAAGTGCATCACAATTCACTTTCTCCAGTCACAGGAGTGACTTCAGTGGTGTTCCACTATTCACTTTCCTTATTTCTGACATTGCTTCTCACCATAACCTATGTTGTCCTACCACTTAACAACAGAAGCATCCTCTTTTTTCATTTTGATCTTAACTTCAAACCCTCCAGTCTTCTTAACAGCATCCTGTCTAAGATGAAGTTAAATTTCTTGCTGACGTTCAGGAAGAGCATGTATACCAATACTCAGTTGTCAAGTTCTCCTATTAATTAGTCACAAAATGGGATCATGATTGTCTCACATCTCCATTTCGGCATGCACCCATATTGGTTGTTGTCATAGAGATTGCTATCCTCTAGGAAAGCAACCGGCCTTTCCCTCAGAGTTCTGTCCATTACTTTTCCTATTTGTGCTGTTAGGCTACCAGACCTGCAGTGCCTTAGATTTGTGTTAGGGTATTCAGTTATTGCCTTTTAGTAATTAGGGACTTTACAGTGGTTAGTGAAGTATTTAAAACATTGGTCAGTGGATCTGCTGTAACACTGGCCAGATTCCTAAGGACCTTGTAAGGTAGCTCATCTGATGCCTGTGTGTTGTCTTCCCTTACAGAAGTCAGTTTTAGCTCAACCTCCTTCACCTGTGTTTTGGTGTTGGCCACAGTTCTCCTCACTCTGCCATGCTTCCCAACTGGCATACCATTATCCCCTTGCTTTCCTTTTTAAATACTGAGGTGAAGTATTCATTCAGTAGCTTTGCTTTTTTCACCAGCATTCGATAATCTCCTTCCCTCTTTGCTCAGCCTGGCTAAGTCTGCCCCCCTTCCTTTTTTGCTCGATGTTCCTTTCTTGACCCCAGTGCAGACTCCCTTACATCTTATGCTTTTGCTGCTCTCCCTCCTCTTCTATTTGGCTCTTTGTATTGTGTCTACACCAGCTCCCCAAATCGCCTCCCATCCAGCTGTTGCATGTTGTGCCTTTTGCCCTAATTACTAGCCTCACCTTCCTGAGTAGGTACATTGACTTTTTCCATTTTCTGTCTTTTTGTTCTTCCTCAAAATCTCATCTGTATCCCTGAGTACTGCATCTCTGAACTATTTTTTAGCTGGTTTATTCCCTCAGTTTGTTCCCAGACCCCTAACTCATATTTGACCCTATCTCTGAGGTCATAATAATTCAGTTTCTTAAATGGCCACAACATCATCTTTGCCATTGCGCACTTATCCCCCCATTAGTCCAAACTGCACAGTGGCATGACCACTTTTGTCTAATGGTTCCTTTGCCTGGACATCCCTGACCTACTACACTGTGTCCATGACCACATCTAGATCTCTGTCCTTTGTGGTACACTCCCATATCAGATGGCTCTCATGGTCCAATATTTCAATCATTACCTTTTTTTTTAAAATACGTATGTAGAGATTATTCTTTTACACATATAATTATATATTTTAAGGGAAATCTGTGTTTACATTTTTAATCTTTAATGACTATATTGTTTCACAAATTGTCCCTCCATTTGTGTGTGCTTTCCTGTTTACATTTACAACATAATTTAAAGTAGATTTAGAATTAATAACAATACATGGTAATTGCTCTTCTTATAATGCATTAAGTATTGTATCACTGCTGTAGTAAGTAATCTTAGTTCCATTCTACTCTCAGAAACCCAAGTTTGCAGAAAGTGTACTGCATGCTGACACTACTGTGCATATATAGGTTTATGGGTGACCTGTCAGAATTCTAGAACTCATCAGTGTGAGCCCAAGTGCTCTGAAAAAGTAAATGTGATCCCTGGAACATAAAAGTGAAGTGCAAAACTCACTGTTATTTGCAGGAGGCACGCTTCCTGCATCCCCAGTGTGTGAGGCTGCACCCCCACACCACCGCTACTTTTATATATTAACTCCAAGATCATTGTACCCTGGAGAAGGGGGAATACCTTGAGATACAGCTATTTTGAAGTTTATATATATATATATATATATATATATATATATATATATATATATATATATATATATATATCTTCTTCTTCTTTCAGCTGCTCCCGTTAGGGGTCGCCACAGTGGATCATCTGTTCTCATTTCTTCCTGTCCTCTGCATCTTGCTCTGTCACACCAATCACCTCCATGTCCTCTCTCACCATATCCATAAACCTTATCTTAGGCCTTCCTCTTTTCCTGTTACCCGGCAGCTTCATCCTTAGCATCTTTTTCTCAATATACTCTGCATCCCTCCTCAGCACATGTCCAAACCATTGTAATCTTGCCTCTCTGGCTTTGTCTCCAAACCTTCCAACCTGGGCCGACCCTCTAATATACTAATTCCTAATCCTGTCCACCCTCGTCACACCCAGTGCAAATCTTAACTCTTTAACTCTGCCATGTCCAGCTCTGACTCCTGCCTTTTTGTCAATGCCACTGTCTCCAACCCATATAACATATGGATTCACTTCACAAGCTCAAAGTTTCAAAACTTCAAACTGCAAATGGTCAAGACCATAAGATTAAAGTTTTGAAACGTTAAACGTTTTGAATGGAGATTGCCATACAGTATAGAAGTGGAAATTTAGTGTTTTCCTCACTGTAGTGCAATCTTGGAGTCAGTATATTTATTTAACAGGGGATATGGAGGGCTGCAGGGGGGGCTTGTCCCCTGCAAAAATATAAAAAAAATATATTGTTTTTATTTTTTTATTACAATTTTGAAGTTTCAAAACTTCGATTTTATGGTCTTGACCATTTGCAGTTCAAAGTTTTGAATCATTGAGCTTGTAAAGTACATCCATATATATATAGGTGTGTGTGTGTGTGTGTGTGTGTGTGTGTGTGTGTGTGTGTGTGTGTGTGTGTGTGTGTGTGTGTGTGTGTGTGTGTATTTCCCCATAATCAAACCTAAGTTCTTGCTGTTCCAAGAATCTCTCAGTTATGGTCCTCAAAAATACTACAGAAACCCAAGTTTATACATTTGTGTATATGTGTATGTGAACTCACCTGGGGTACATTATTCTGAGTGGTCCAAACAGTAGTAAACAAGCACAGAATCTCTCTCTCTCTCTCTGGTCTACACCTGTATTTATTTATTCATTTTAATTTGTACACATACAGTATAAGCCAAATACAAGAAGTTCCATCTCCATATCCTGCTGTACCAAAGGTTTTGAAATTATAATTTCCTTTGACACTAACAAAGCCACTTTTAGGTATTTTATAACCTTAAAGGTATACAGATGTGGTCTAAAAGTCTGTTCACAGGATTCAGGCACAAACCAGCACTAGTAAGAAGGATAAAGTGATTCAGCCGAGTGATTCATAGACCTACTTGGCTCTGTAAATTAACCCTGCCAGCTGCATTAATTAACAAGGCCAAGTGTCCACACTTACCCATTACTTTCAGTGGGAGAAAAAGTGTTAAAGACAAATGTCGAGGAGTTTAGCGGAGAGGTAGTGGTGAGGGTGGGGATCTGCATGTGTATGTATATATGTATGTAGCAGCATGTATGTGCAGAGGTATGAGCTATCCCAGGTGCGTGTGTGTTTGACTGGGTGGTCCCATTAGAAGAAGTGTTAATTAGGGGATAAGTAGAGTAGATGTATGTATGGGTGAATGAGTGAGCGTGATCAGGTAGGGGGACTGCCTGCTCTATGAGGGTCTGTATGTGGATGTTTGTCTGTGTGGGTTTGTGTGTGCATGAATGTTTGAATGTGTGTGTGCGTGTGTGTGTGTGTGTGTGTGTGACAATGTCTGACTGCATGTGTGTGGGGGGATAGTGGATGCCATATCTCTAACGTACCTTAGACTAATATGCAAAGCCTGTAATACTGGGGTAGGGGGACTAGACACCAGGGACTGTTAAAGTTTACTCTATGGCATGTGAAAAGTTAATAAAAAATTTTTCGGCACAAAGCATATTCTGAACAATAAAAAAATATGAAGCATTAATGTATAGCATTATTGATTGACTGTAATGGTCTATTAGGAAGGACAGGGCAGTTATAAGAGGCAGAGTCATGAATGTTTTTTAACATCAGGGGCAGTTGAGAGGTAAGGCTCAGTTGTCCAGATTTTTACAGAATGTCCAGATTTTTGCCTCATGTATTTGGTCTGTTCCTCATAAAATTTCTGGTTTTCTGGCAAATTGCTGAGGACAGACGTCACTAAATAATGACATACGTTTGAGTTTCAGACTTCATATCCTTCAGAAAAAACATGCTAACACAAATCTTGTTGTATCAACTTTCTAAATTTATAAGATCAATATTTATAATCTGTCCCTTTTTTGGGCCTTTGTCCCTTCATTATTATTAGGCTTTGTCCAGATTTCTTGTGTTAAGAGGTTGAGAGGTATGAATCAGATGTCACTAATTACCTGGAGTGGCAAGGTAACTGTTGTTACTCTGTATGTGAGGGAGGGGCAGGTTTAATATACCCTATCCATTTTATTTTCTCCAGTCATACTCATACAAGTTTTACAATTTCTGGAAATGCATACTTTCATGCAAGTTGCATGAAAAAGAACTGAGGCACTTTTAGTTACATTTACCAGCATGCCTCCACTATCCCTACTATTTTCTAGGGACAGGTACAGTAGGGATAGGACCATTTTTGCAAAAATGGAACACCCTCCTATGGCCATTCATTATTTTTTCCACTGCTTAGCCGATCCTCAGTCACCCCTACATCTAGCTGAACCCAGGTCACTAATTGCGTGAATAGATACTCTGCCCCTTTGTAAAAAGATTTTCTAGGTACATAAAAATGTGACATAATGGTTTTTTCAAGTCAATGGTGAACAATACATCAGGCAATGCCGGCATGCAAATGAAATACCAGATAAAGGGACAGTATTATACAGAAAAAGAAAAAGGAATCACTAGGACTGCAAAATATTCTCTTATTGACATTTTATGAAAATACCATGGTTTTTATTTGTGGTGGTGGTAGTTTTTTTAATTATGCATATAACTTCCCCTGAGTAAAATTATATACTTAGTATAATTTCCTTTCTTAGTCAATGTGGAGTTTATATATTAATATGCCACTGTTTCTGAATCATTATATGTGTGAGCTGCATTTAAATCTTATAAAAACTACAGCTAAGCTAAAGTATGTTCTTTTTATTTGCAATATATGTGCCTTTCTATGACAGGAAAAGATGCAGGAATTTCTGGTGAAATAAAGTACATGGGATTTGTAATTAAAGTTGTAGACTTGTCACTTCTTTTGCTGGGAATCACAACAATTATACACAGGAAGTGAAAATGTAATTGCAAGATCTGTGGCTGCCCCCAGGCTGAGGAAGTTAAGGGCCATAAAGAGTGCAATTAGAAGATTCTTCAAAGCGATAGCTGATTAAGAGCAGGCTGGCAGGTTCATTAATACATAAATATGAATCTCTGCTTCTGTGTTACTAAAAAACATATAAACCAGATAGCAGAGAAAGAGAGTCAGAAGAGTTGAGAAGGAGTGCTACCTATGGCCGGTGACTTCTGAATTCTCTGTAATTTTGTCTCTATTCTTTATGTTCTGTAAATCTGGCTACTGAAATCAGGGCAGTAATTCTTTCAATATGAGACAGAAGGAAAAGTACAGCTACAGATATATTTTCTTCCTCATAATTAATTTGTTCAAAAAGATTGTTTTCTGTTTTTCTGTGCAAATTTATATTTCTTATTCCTTTGTTAAAATTTGTGGCTGGTCGTCTATTAATTATTTAATTAATTAATAACCAATATAATTAATAATTGATAATATATTATAAATATACATGTTATAATATTTAATATAATAGTGTATTATATATATATATATATATATATATATATATATATATATATATATATATATATATATAATTTAATTAATTATTAATTATTTGCTAACTGGGTATTTATGTCAAATTTGCAACAAGTTTGCAGCATAACCTCTTCTGGCTAGACTGCTCTGCAAACTTTGATTTGTATTATTGTTATTTGGCTTAAAAAGAGCAGTGAAACAATAACTGGGAGGTGCCAGTCTGATAATCTGGTGTGGTGACAATTTACTAACATTAGTTAAGACAGAAGGCTGTAGTGTTAGAACAAATCCCCTGCCTTCTTTGGAAATGAATGCATGAGTGGATATAAAAGTAAGAGTCTATTTAAAATATAGTTACTGTGGGTAACTGAGAACTGGGAGGCACGGATGTGAAGACAGTAGTGAGAATATTTATTGACCATACTACTTCTACTAGGCTAGTAGCCTCTTTACAGGGTAGCCCCGAGGTGGTATTTATATTACTAGAGAAATGTTGGGAGGGGCATCAGGGAAGTCCCTTACTCTTTTTTGATAGGTGCTGTTGGACTTGTTATATCCACCTGCGCTACCACCAACTCAAGCAGATGGGAACCTCAGTTTAACATCTTATCCAAAGGATGTCATACTCAGGAGTACAGCACCTTTCAAATGCTACACAGCACTACAGTGCCAGCAAACACCTGGAATGGTAATAAAACCCACAGCCTTCAGCTCTTCTAGCATCTAGCACCAATGGTGAGTGTGCTACCTGTTGAGCCACCAACACCATCTATATGTATACATTTAATTGCCTACTTACATTTTATATCTCATTGATGTTGTTGTCTTGTTTTACAACATGCATTGCATCTAAAACTGATATCAGTACCCTACCCTTGTAATAATTCAGATAAATAAACAAACACCTGCTAGGTCAGGTGTATAATGGACTCTATGTCAAGGGGTGGGCTGCACTTCTACAAGATCTTGTCTTTCAGAAGCCTCACCATTATATAGAGCTAGATCCCCCCAAACCTATGACCTCTACTGTGAAGTCTACTGGGGGAGCAGTTTCTTAGCAATCTAGCTCCAGTATAACTTATTCCCCTTCCATGGCCAATCCTCCTGCACCTAATTGGGCATTTAAACATGGGTCAGTAGTGTTACAAGAACACAACCTCCCTCCCACACAACGGAAGGCCTAAACGGGGCTGCAAAATATATTGCCTGATAATATTTGACTATTGAAGGAAAACTTATTTTTTATACATGGATGCCTTTAGCTAATAGCTGAAAGAGGATACTATGAACAAACTCAAAAGTAGATGGCACCCCTACCAAATGTAGACTGCAGCATTCAAACCACGGATCATTCAGGAGTAGATGGATTTTGTAATCTGCTCAAGGACCAGGCCTAGAGAAATTAACTACTGAATCCTGCAAGAAGGAATCAGTTTTATATGTCTTACATCTAGGTGATGTAGCTGAAAAAGTTATCTAAAGGGATACCTGGACTAGAGTACTTTTTACTAACTGTTGCTCAACATATATGGAGTTAAATAGTTAAACCGCACAGCTGTGTGGCTACTGACTTCAGAAAAAACAGACTTTAATAGCATGAATCTCTATCTTATGAATGCCTTTGGAGAAAATAAAACTGGAGACGCAACGAAGCAGTAAGCCTAACTATGTGTCTTCATCTTTACTGATTTGGATTGGCTTTAGTGAACAAACAATTGTAATGATTTCTGTGTCATGCTAACCCTATGTATAAATGTACCTGTATATATTACATAATGAGCTCCCTGTAAACAGAAGTGAGTGTGATATCAAAATGCCATCCTCTTAGGATGGGCTCTACCTACCCAGTGTTTTATACTGTTTCCAGTAATTCCCTTTCATGAGGTGGAATATTATAGCAATAACCCATGCCTGGGTGTGGGTAATGCTGGATTTACCCACGGTTGGTGTGGTTTGGTCCCGAGGGCGAAGCCCGAGGGACCAAACAAAGCCAACCGTGGGTAAATCCAGCATTAAAATCACCAAATACTGTCCTACACTGAAGAAGGCATTTTCTGCCGAAACTAGTTTGTTATAGTACAAAAATAAATGAAATTTGAACTCCGTTCTGCCTTGCTGGTCTATTTGGTGATTTTGGTACTTGGTTTGGACCGTGCATTCCCCCTTGCATAGGATTTGGTTTGTTCTAAATCCAGCATTACCCACTCCCAGAAGTGGGTTATTGCTATTATACCATGACATTATTTAAGAAAAGAAACTATTACTTTTCTTAAATAATGGCATAGTATAATGCCTGTTTACTGCCCTTCTGCAGATGTCTGGCATCCGCGGCAGTTCTGATGTACTGCGCGCCTGCGCAGTACATCAGAGCTGTGGGCAAAAGCAACGGAGAAAACAAGATCTCCGTTGCTTTTTTTTTACTGTTTTCGCTATGTTAAATGGGTTTAACATAGTGAGACAGTTTTAAAATAAGCAACGGAGATGTCCGTTGCTTATTTTAAAACTGTCTCGCTATGTTAAACCCATTTAACATAGCGAAACAGTAAAAAAAGCAACAGAGATCTTGCTTTCTCCGTTGCTTTTTTTTTTAAACCTGTCTCGCTATGTTAAATGGGTTTAGCATAGTGAGACAGCTTTAAAATAAGCAATGGAGATCTCCGTTGCTTATTTTAAAGCTGTCTCGCTATGTTAAACCCATTTAACATAGCAAGACAGTGTTTTAAAAGTAGAGTTATACTAATGGAAAAAAGTCCGGGCGACCGGACCTTTTTCCATTAGTATAACTCGATTTACAATGTGCACGCTGGTCAATCAGCGTGCACGTTTTGGGGGGGGGGGTCATGGTATAATTCCTTAGTTAGCTCATAGATGTCTGAAACGCCATGACTACATTGTACTATCCCTCCCAGTATTAAACAAACATACTTTATAACTGAGGTCATTTTTGCCACAACACATGATCTTGCTCATTTATTTGATGTATCAGCACCTGTCCACCTAATCACAGGATGTCTCATCAAAATGTGAAACTGTTTCCCATTTTCTGTCATTATGTGATCTCAAAGTTGTTAAGTAGTTGGCGAGGAGGTAGGTGAGGATGCTGTCTTTTCATGTTTCTCTCAAAAGTTTTGCTACTGTCATTCCTTGTGAATTTATGTTTTAATAAATCTGGTGGTTTTGAGTTCTTTAGTTCTGTTTGTTGTATTTTTAGAAACTACAAACCTGAGATGTTATATATACATTTTAAAGTGTAAAATGTTACCATGACCAATATTTATTAATCTCACTTTCCTCCAGTCATAAAATACAATGCCAATAATTAGAGATCTGTCTGTTAAAGGAAAATTATAATTAACAGTTTTTGTTCTCAGGGGATTTTGACTACAAATAACATAGTATTTGTTTCAAATTAATGTGTGGCAATGAGCTATCCGCTTCTTTCAATTTTGGATAACTGAAGTTTTTTGATTATACATTATGTGATAGCAGATGGATGTGTTAGTCATTTTGAGTCATGTTATCCTTGTTACAGGATTCCTGAATGTTGTCTCTTCCAGAATCTCTGATGTGATGACTCCAGCCAATGAAAAACATGTCTACAGTTCTTATGCCATCCAGTAGAAAATACAGTTGTGTAATTAAAAACTTGCATAATGGTAGATGTTCTAATAGATCACTGTTGAGGTAGCCTAAGCTATATGGATCCTATGTCTGCCGCAACTGGCCAGCTTCCCAAAGCTAAGGGTTCCTTCCATATGCTCCAACTGTAAGATGCTCAAGAAGCTTCATAAAAGTACAGTTGCAGTGCAAAAAAAAACAGACCATTTTTTTTCCAGGAGGGAGGCAAGAGCCATGAGATAATGTTAGGAAACAAACCAAATGGTAACTATATGCAAAAAAAAAATGGAGATATACACACCCTGGTAACACCAAAAAATTACCAACAAAAGTGGGGGATGGAGGGAGGGAGGGGAGGCTACTGCAGCAGTAATCTATTGGAACATATTTTCCTGTGGTAAGCTTACTAACACAACTGTACTATTTTCAAACATAGATCACTGTTGCAGTATCCTAAGCTATGTAAGGAGATTACCATAGCTTAGGGAAGATAAAGGAAAACAAAAGGGTTGGAGGCCAAAAATTTAAGACTCCAGGAGCCCCTATAGAGTGGTCCTAGCAAAGCCTGTTCTGGACCTGGAAAAGGAATCCAGTTTGTATTGCTTTGTAAAAATGTGTACAGAGGACCATGTTGCGGAGTCTGTAATACTTCTAGAGTCCATCCCTTTCCAGAAATCCATTGAAAAAGCCAAAGCCCTTGTTGGAATAAGCTGTAACCCTGCCTGGAAGTGGCTTATTATGGTGAGTATAAAAAAGAGCAATATCACAAGACAGCCACCTAGAAATGGTCTGTTTTAAAACTAATTGTCCTTTCTTCTTATCTTCCTAGGAGACACACAGATGATCTGCTTTCTTGACATTTTAGTTTTGTCTGGGTAATATCTGAGCTGCCTGTGGACATCAAGAGTGTAAAGTATCCTTTCTGTCTTGCTTTTAGGTTTAACAAAGACAACTGAGAGTTAAATAGCCTGGCTTAAAGTAAACTCTGAGACCACTTAAGGCATAAAGATATTATTTGTTCTCAAACAAACCCTGTCCCTGGGGAAAACAAGGAAGGGTTGACTTACCACAAGAGATTGTAACTCAGATATTCACCTAGCAGATATCAAAGCAATAAGTAAAATACTCCTCTGAGTTAACAGCCTCATTTCAGCTTCATGATTTGGTTCACATGGAGACTGAGTAAGCTTCTCAAGCACAAAGTTCAGATCCTAAGGAAGAGCCACCTGTCTCCTAGGTGAATGAGTATGTAGCACCCCTTTCAAAAGCTGTTTACATTGAGCATTATTAGAAAGCGGGAGAGGTCCAAGAGTGGATAAGCAGAAATGGCTGCCAAATGTACCTTGATAGAGGAATACAAAAGGCCATTGGACAGTAATTCATATGAATAATCAAGAACCAGAGGCAGCCAGACCTGAAGCAGATCTTGGTTCTTTGGTATCAACTAGAAAACCTTTTTTGCTTACCCAAATATGATTGTAACTCAGATATTCACCTAGCAGATATCAAAGCAATAAGTAAAATACTCCTCTGAGTTAACAGCCTCATTTCAGCTTCATGATTTGGTTCACATGGAGACTGAGTAAGCTTCTCAAGCACAAAGTTCAGATCCCAAGGAAGAGCCGCCTGTCTCCTAGGTGAATGAGTATGTAGCACCCCTTTCAAAAGCTGTTTACATTGAGCATTATTAGAAAGTGGGAGAGGTCCAAGAGTGGATAAGCAGAAATGGCTGCCAAATGTACCTTGATAGAGGAATACAAAAGGCCATTGGACAGTAATTCATATGAATAATCAAGAACCAGAGACAGCCAGACCTGAAGCAGGTCTTGGTTCTTTGGTATCAACTAGAAAACATTTTTTGCTTATTCAAATATGATTTTCTTGTACCAGGTTTTCTCACTTCCATTAGTATCCACAACATTTGCCTCAGGAAAAAAAGGTGCCTAAAAGGCATCTAAATTCTATATTCCAGCAAGCTAGTTTAAGAGGTTCAAGACTGGGGTGTATCAAACTCCTCCTGTCTTATGTAAAAAAAAAATCCAATCTATGGAGAAATTTGTGGTAATTGTCACTGGCCAAATTTAAAAGAAGGGAGAACCACAATTTTTGAAGAGTCCTTCTGGATCTTTAGAAGAACAATGGATATCAGTGGAATGGGTGGTTAAAGCATACAGGAAAATTATATTCCATGGTAATGAGAAACCATCTGTCTTCTAAGCCTGTTTGCAAGGAGTCCTGAAGCAAAATTTCTTTAGTTGTGACTTCTGAAGGGAAGCAAACAGGTCTACCTGGGATGTTCTCCATACTTAGATCAATTCTTGGAAGAGTCTAGGATGAAGTTTTGATTCATGAGGGTCTGTCTTGGTCCTGCTGAGCTTGTCTGGAATGAAGGTTTTGCTCTGATGGAATATATGAAGGGTGAAGAGTCAAAGTGAACTGAGTTATTACCTCCCAGGATATCATAGCAGGTCTGTAAAGAGGGTAAGATCTGGTACCTTCTTTTTGTTTTTGTACTCTGCAGAGGTCCTAGGGGCTAGCAATGACTTAAGGCTTTTAAAGAGTTGATAACGGTCAACATCTCTCTCTTATATTTATGTGCCTCTGACTGTCTACAGGATCCCACAGAGTTTGTACTTTTACCCTTTTCTGAAACAGCTTCCAATGCCAGGTCAGAAGTGCCTGGTGTGATTGACTTGGGGTGTGGGGGATCTGAAGGGAGAATGGAAGACCTGGTCTGCAAGCTGTCTAGTCTACCCACCATCCAATCTCACTCATTAAAAAGGCTAGGACTGGAATAAGATAGGACAAGGGGTGTAGATGCTGAGGCAACCTGATCTGAGGTACCATTGTATTTTCATCATGTGTAGCCTGGCAAGGGGAAGCATAAGAATCATGGATGTCATGTACCCCAGAATTCTGAGAAACCCCCTTTGGGGTGCCCAGTTTTGACATGACTACTTTGTCTGGCGAAAGAAAGGGTTTTCTCAAGGTGGAGTCTAACAAGTATCCCAGGAAAATCATTCTCTGAGCAGGAATGAGAAAAGACGTCTGAAAGTTGATTTGTCATGCATCTTTGGTATGTATCTGTCCAGACACCTGCAACAACTGGAACACCCACAGAAATACCTTACTAATAGGATACAAGACCTAAACAGCATGTCCTACCTGTATCAACTCAAAGCCCTGTCATTATATTTGGTATATTGCTAACTGGTGACATGTAACTGACATACAAGGCATCCTCCAGCCCATTACTGATGGATTTATTGCACATCAGCAAGTCAAATGGCATCAAAAATACTCAGCCTGGGGATCTAAACCTTTTCTGCAACATCAACAGACTAGTTTGGAGGGACAGGTATATCATCTCACAGAGGAAACCACTGCTCTAGAACAGACTCCCCATCCACATAAAACAAAGTTCATCTCTGTCCATATTTAAGTGCAACTTAGATATGGAAGGGAAACAGAAAATTTAACCCAGGCTTCCCCAATACTAATAATGGGCAGAGGCAGTTCATAAATGTTTTATCACATGGATGTGTCCCTTCAAATTATCTATGGCATGATCCCAGTTATTCCCATTATGGGTAATATATAATGAACAACCATGGGGAACGTAAGGTCAATCTCTAAACAAATGGGATAGGTTACTTTGAGCACAAAAAAGGGAAACTGGCTAGTCTTAAAATGGCCCACAAGGTCAGCTAGCCTAGTAGTTGCCTATGAACTTGTGAACCTATTTGAAGTCTAAGATGGAGTAGAAGTTCCTGAGCAGTTGCTAAAGACTCTTGATAGCTGGACAAAAAGTCTGCAAAGATAAGACAATTATCCAGATATGGAAATGTTGAATACCTTGAAGGCTAGAGTAAGCAATGACTGGAGCTAGGCTCTTTGTGAATACTCTTGGTACAATGGAGTGCTCAGATGGTATAACAGAGTACAAGTAATGTAAGTCAGATACAGCAAATCCTAAGAAATGCCTGAAATGTTTGGCAATAGGAATGTGATGATGGGTGTCCTTTAGATCAATCTTTGCCATAAAAGCTAGAGGTGGGTTCAACTGTATAAGAAACCGAGGAGATAACATCTTAAACTTTGGAATATTAATAAAAAAATGTTTAGAAAACAAAGATTCGATACAGGCCTCTTGTTTAGAAAACAAAGATCCAACACAGACCTCCATGACCCTTCTATTTTGGGAACTCAGAAATGCTTGAATAAATATCTTTGCCTAAGTGATTAAGAAGCACAGACTGTATGAGTCCCACAAAGATGATAAGGTGCAAACTGGCAGGAAACAGAGATCTGCTTCCTTGGACAAGAGAGAATCCCCTGGAAAAGAGGGAGGGATTCCTATTGCCAAGTGTACATCCCATTGGATTACATTCAAAACCCAGCTGTCTAAAATAATTTGATGCCACAAGGGAAGATGAAGTCTCAGATCCATGGAAAAGTTGTTAGGGTGGGGGATGAACAGACTAGGAGGACTGTTCTTGACTTTAAGGGGCTTTTCATTTCCTTTTTTCTGAGACATGATTTTCAAACCCTGATTGCCAGATCCTTGCTGCCTCGCTTGTTTATTGGAAAAGGGAGTTGAATGGGGGATTAACTGCGTGGTCTGAAAAGGGAGTGTTAAAAACTCTGAGACACTCCTTGAATTACTTTCCTCTTTTCATCTCATTTCTTAAGCCCATCAGCTGCATAATGCCCAGATAGAGTATCATTATCAAAGTCAGAATTTAACATCTCAGATTTAACATCATCAGGAACATTTTGAGAATGAAGCCAAGCAAGTCTCCCCAAAAGTGTCCCAGAAGCAGCTTTGGAGGAAGACTCGGCAGCTTCATAGGCCCATTTTAAATATGCTTAGTCACCTAAGAAAACAGATATCACAGAAGCATCTTAATGAATTCTTTACCTCAGAAGAAGAACGATTCATCTTTAACTTATACATGTCCTAAAAATATAACAGTACAAACTTTAACATATCAGCTTGGCAGTTTATAATTTTGACAGTTAAAGTACTAGAAAAGTACTTTTTTATTTCCCAGCTTATCCATTGCTTTGCCTTCATTGTCAGGGGAATTGGGGTTAGCAGCTCTAACTTGGTTAGAGAAAGCATATTTGGATACAAAAATAGCTGTTGGGTCTGCTTTAGGATTGAAAACAGGTACTTGTGTGTCTGGGATACTTTGTATAACTTGTTAGACTTCTTGGAAGCAGACTTCTATGCATCAGGTATGCTAGAAGCAGTGAGAAAACATTCTCTAATGCAGGCAAGACAGGAGGGATAGCTGCCACTTTAGGTGTATACAACCATAACAAATCATAATATATTTTTGCGCTACAAAAACTTCATTCTGGTCCCACTGAAAAACCTCTTTCATCTTATATAAAGTATCAGTCAATGAAATGTCTTCATCTGGGAACTCTGATGATATACTTTCCTCAGAAGTAGACTGCTTGGACTTAAAAGGAGTTCCTGAAGTACATCTATCCCTTGTAATGTATGCTCTGACTGAAATTTTATTTTATTTATATTTTTTATTATTTTATTTTATATTTGTTGACCGGGCTAGTCTAACTGGATATATGTCCATTTTCAGTAGAGGCCAGAGAGATAAGCTCCAAGACATGAATAAAATACAAATACAAATAAATTACAAACTACAAAAAGCAAAAAAAAAATTGTAAGAAAAAAATAGCAAAAATAGTAAAAATATAATAAAAATAACCAAGCAATGGTAATATGAGCAGTAAGGCATAGAGGTTAGCACAGGGTTTGTACAATGGTAATATGTGCAGTCAGGCATAGAGGTTAGCACAGGGTTTGTATAATGGTAATATGTGCAGTCAGGCATAGAGGTGAGCAATGGGTTTGTACAATGGTAATATGTGCAGTCAGGCATAGAGGTGAGCAATGGGTTTGTACAATGGTAATATGTGCAGTCAGGCATAGAGGTGAGCACAGGGTTTGTAAAGAGGACAAGAGTCATAAACAGTGCAAAAAGAAGGTACAGGGACTAATTACAGGTAAAGACAATAGTGGAGAAAGGAAGTTAGTTGTGAAGGGATTTTACTAAGCATTTATTAGAAAAAAAAGGTATATAAGGAGAAGTGAAATGATGCCCAATAGGGAGACATCAGAGAAGTATAGTAAGAAGGAAGATGTAACAGTGGATAGTAAGCACAAGATAGGCAAGGTCAAGTATAAAGAGATAGATGGCTAGTCTGGTTTGGTACAGGGGCATAGCCAGTATGATTTGAGGTAAAGTTTAAGTCTGTTTTTGAAGAGTGATAAGAAAGTAAGTGAGGAGAGGTCATTAGGGAGAAGATTCCAGGATTTACCTACAGTATAAGAGAAGAGAGAATCTCCAGCCCTGTTATTAGATTTGGAGGTGTGTACAAGAAGTTTGTGTGAGGAGCGTAGAGATTTCAGATTTTTATAGGGGGTAATGAGGCTAGATAAACTAGGAGTATTAGAAGGTTTGTAAAGAATGTTGTGGGCAATGGTTAGTTGGTGAAATTTAATCAGGTGTTGTAGTTCTAACCATCCTAGCTGATTTAGATTTATACAATGGTGTGTTCTAAATGGGTTTCCCATTGCAAATCTTGCAATGTTATTATAGGATGATTCCAATTTGCTGAAGACAGTCTTGGATAGATTAGTAAAAATAGGAGAAGCATAAAGGAGTGTTGAGATCAAATGAGTGTGAGCTACAGTAGTTTTGGCTGTAGGAGAAAGGAAAGGTTTAATCCTATAGAGAGTGCCGATTTTTTTGTTGACATTCTTTATAGTATTGTTGATATGAATGTCGAAGTTCAGATTATTGTCGATGGTGACACCTAGAAGTTTAGTGGTAAAGTCTGGAGATATTATGGTACCATTGGTGGATGTCACAGAGAAATGAAGAGGAGAGGACTTTTGAGTAGGAGTGAAGAGGAGGAGTCTGGTTTTCTTTGGGTTCAGAAGAAGGCAAAGCTGAGTGAACCATTGTTCTACTATGATGAATACCTTCTGGGTGAGAGAGTGAAGGTCTTGGGAGGATGTGGCTGAGCATAGTAATATGGAGTCATCAGCATATTGTATGCAAGTGGCTTGGGGGATAGCTAGATGAAGGTCATTTATAAATATGGAGAAGAGAAGAGGTCCTAGTATGGACCCCTGGGGGACACCTATGGTAACGGGTAGATGGGGGGATAGAGTGTTATGCCATAGTACTGCTTGCTGTCATTTGTCAAGGTAGGATTGGAACCATTTTATTTATGGAAAGTGGGTCTAATGACAGAGATTTTAGTATGTTTATGAGAATCTGGTGGTTTACCATGTCAAATGCTTTAGACAGGTCAATAAATAGAGCAGAAGAAAGATTATTTAGGTTTCGTTGTTTGTTGATGTAATCAGTAAAGGAAGGAGGGCAGTGGTAGTGCTGTGTGAGGGTCTAAAACCATGTTGACAGTTGGAAAGTAAATTGGTTTCAATTAAGTGGTGGAGTAATTGCCTCTGGATACATTTCTCCATAATCTTAGCTAATGGAGAGAGTAGGGCAATAGGGCGATAGTTTGATAGCTCAATGGAGTTTCCTCCTTTATGCAGGGGGATAACATGGGAGACTTTCCATAAGGTGGGGATGTAACCTTCACTTATAGTTCTATTTATCAATATGGAAATAGGGTAGGCAATAGTATTGGAGGATAACTGTAGAAATTCAGAAGGCAGTTGGTCTGCTGAAGGAGAGCATGGTTTCAGTTTATTCAAAAGGTTTTGAATAAGTTTGGTTGGAACTGAAAAGGAGGAGGTGGGGTTGTGATGTAAGAAGGTAGTGTGAAGGTATTAGGTGATAGCTGACTAGCTAATGTTTGGATAGCATCTGCAAAGAAGGTGTTGAAGGTATTAGCTGTATGGATAGGGTTTTTCTGGTCTGTATTTTGGGGGTTAGGTGTAGTGGATTGACCTGGGTGGAATAACTGCATAATGCTAGCCCAGAATTTTATTGGGTTGTTGTGATTAGGTTGTTGAAATTGTAAGTAATATTTTTTTATCAGAAAGTATGGCCTTCTTAGTGTCATTTCTAAGTTGTCTAAAGGTTTGTTGATCAACAGGGTTTTTGGTCATTCTCCATTTGGCCCAATATTTATTTCTGAGTTGAATTTTATGTTTGGTTTCATTGGATAGCCATGGGGCAGAGCTGGCCTTAATTCTAATAGATCTGGTTGGAGCGTGATGATTGAGAATGGAAAGGAATGTAGTATTAAAGAAATGAACGGCTTCATCTAAAGGGAGTTGTTTTAAGGGAACCCAATTGCATGTTCTTAGTTCCATTGGAAATAAATCAGGATTACATTTCTTTTTGGATCTAATACTTCCGATAGAGGTTAGAATAGGAGTGTTGGTTTTATGCCTGATGAAGTAGGTAAGTGAGTGGTCACTTATATCATCAGGGAGGGTTCCAGAATTATAGTAGTGAGTATGATTGTTTATAAGAATCCAGTCTAGTATGCTAGCTTTCTTGTTAGCTTTATTTATTCTGGTGGGTGAGGTAATGGTTTGAGAAAAAACATGCAGGTTAATGTGGGAGGTAGGAAGGCTAGTACAATAGGAATTCCAATCCAAGTTTATATCGCCTATGATTATGGTTTCTTGAGGCAGGTGTTGGGATAGCCAGCAAAGGATATTTTCCATGGTGGCTATGTTATTTCCAGGGGGCAGATAGATACAGATAATGTAGATTGATTTGGCATTGTTAAGTTCAAGTTTAGAAATGAGAATTTCAGTATGGGAATCTAGAGGTAGATTGCAGTTGTATGTGGTTAATTGTAATCCAGATTTGAATAAAATAGCAACCCTCCACCTTTCTTAGCTACTCTATCAATTCTTAGGATATTATATCCAGGTGGGATAATTTAATTATCCGTGATACTAGGTTTTAGCCATGTTTCTGTTAGGCAGATAATGTCAAAGGAGTATACTTGTAGGAGAGCATGGAGTTGAGTTACTTTGTTGTTAATACTATGTATATTTAGATAAGCTAGTAGGAGAGAGTTAGGTGGTTTAGCGAGGGGGTAATTGGTTGATTGATTATGGTTTTGGAGAGAGATAGAGGTTGCTGTAGGGCCTGGGTTAGGATGAATATCACCGTCCTTTAATGAGAGGAGTTGTCCTAGATAGGGAGCTTGCTGTATGGAAATAGTCTCTTGAGATGTAGTGAATTATATTTAATATGTAGTGTTCTATGATACATAGCAAGTATGTAGCTGGGTGAACATATTATGTTTGCATGGATATGTAGGTATGGTAAGGGTTGAGAGTTAGTATGTTGATTGGGGTAGCCAGTGTATGGATATATAGGGTGTTCATATGAGGAAAGTAAATAGGCAAAGGTTAAAAGTGGTAGTGATACAAGAGTAAGGCAGAGTGGAATCTGAGAAGGGATGGTAGGATTAGTCATTGGGAAGGATTGGCTATTTGTTAGAAATATATTTAGAGATGGAAGTGTTTAAGCTGAGAGTGTGTAGAGATATGAGGTTGTGGTGAGTATGGAGTGGAGTGGTAAAGAGATGGGAAGATAAGAGAAAAAAATTGGCCAATTGGAAATATGTAGAGGTTAATGAGAAGAGGAAGGGGTGTGGTTAGAAAGTATAAGAGTAGGACCCCTGGGGGTGGGTGGGAATTGGGGGTAGGGAAGGGAGTGGAGTGAGCCTGCAAGCTGAACGGAGCATGTAGAAACAAAGAGAAAGGAAGAGGGCAAGACTGAGAAGAAACAACCAGTGATTAGGTAAGTGAGATCAGAGATAAGGAAAGTAAGGAGGCTGTAGCACTTGTTTGGTGTAACTGATACTAGGATGTGGAAGATGAGATGAGGGTGAGTGAGAGTACTAACATAGGAATGCTAGGGAGGCTTAGGATACTAGATAATTTATGCAACAGATACACAGGAGTGAAAAAGTCAACAAGTTAAATTTACAGAGTGGGAAAATTAATTAGCAGCAGACATTTTCAAAGTAATGAAATAAGAAAAAATGTCATTAGTCTACAGTCTAATAAACTGTACGCATTAGTATAAAAAATCTAAGTAGTATTCAACACCAGTACATTTAATATACTTCTTGACAGTTGGGCTTAGACTAGACAGTATTCAGTTTTAGTAGGAGATACTGCTTGTTAGTGTAAGCATTGTAACAGTACTTTCTCTATTGTTGTACCCTTAACATGTGCAGACAATTTGTTGGACTTGGCGGCAATTACTATTGCTCCTGTTTACGCTAGGGTGCCGGCCTTTAAATGACGCTTACACTGAATCAGTAGCTAAGATCCGGCAGTATGTGTGGGCAAATATTGCCTGGTAGCAATCAAATTAATTGCAAAACAGAAAAATAGTCTGATACTCACTGTATCTGAGATGCATGTGCTTTAGCAAAGTCTCCTTGTAAGGAATGAGCTTTGTAACGAGCGTTTGAAAGGTTTGGTTAAGTTAGCACGGTAATATAGATAGAATGTATCAAATGTTTCAATTTTCTCAATTGTAACAAAAAAAACTTTTGTATTGGGGAGGTTTGGGCCTGAAAAACACCACAACTCATGAGCGGATACTCAGCAGTGGCCGATTCCAAACATGTACATTGAGCAGGATTGCATTTAGCTGCTATTTAGCACAGATAATATGCACGGACTGGGCACCAAAACCACATGCGTTGAAATGGCTTGGCTGCTAACCAGCCAAGGCACAACCACTCATAGAGTGGACGCAGTCAGTTAAGCATCAAAACCAAATTTAAGGCAAGGCTCATAGAGCAGACTCCAACAGTGTAAAATGGCCGAGCAGTTCATAAAGCACAGCACTTTCAATTTAGAATTACACATTAAGCTCACACAAACCCTTTAAATAGCAGAGCAAAAAATTAAAGAATATCGTAGCCGTAACCCAGGCAAGACCTGTTAGGACATGACCAATTTAAGTACAGCAAGGCACGGTTGCTCGTAGAGCAGACACAGACAGATTTACCAGCTATACAGAATAAAAGTAAAGGCACAAACCGCTCAAAGAGCGGACACAGAGCTTATGTTACCAGACAGTTCACTCAGCACTACTAAAACAAAAGAATAGTTACTTGTTGAGCACGCTCACTCATAGAGCAGACACAGACAGTTTTATTAGCTATACAGATTAAAAGTAAAGGCATAAACCACTCAAAGAGCGGACACAGAGCTTATGTTACCAGACAGTTCACTCAGCACTACTAAAACAAAAGAATAGTTACTTGTTGAGCACGGCCGCTCATAGAGCAGACGCAGACAGTTTTATTAGCTATACAGATTAAAAGCAAAGGCACAAACCACTCAAAGAGCGGACACAAAGCTTATGTTACCGGGCAGTTCACTCAGCACTACTAAAGCAGAAGAATAGTTACTAGTTGAGCACACGCAACCTCGTAAGCAGCAGTGCAGATTTAGTATACAGTAAAACAGATTACCCAGGCAAGACACACTATTAGTTGTTTGTAGTATGTACAGCTACACAAAAAGGATTAATTAATACATATGCAAAAGGCTAGTGTAGGTACATATGTCTTATTGTGACTAGCAAGGATGCAAAAATAGTACTTACCCGCAAGCAGGGCCAGCAGCCTAAGGCAGAAACAGGACTGAAAGGGGGGAAAGCCTAGTCAAAGATGGCGCCACAAATGCTGGCATCCCTAAATAGATTTAGTGGAAGGTGAGGCAGGTAGGAGAGAGTGGGAGGAGTAAACAGGAAGTGAGGAAGGTAGATAGATGTAGGTGGATAGAAAAGAAGTAGAGGAGTGGTCTGCAAGCAGGAGGGGGGAGGGGTATAGACACTGGAGACACCAACCCAAAAGGGACCCAAAGGGAAAGGAACAAGGCAAGACTGAGAAGAAACAATCAGTGATTAGGTAAGTGAGATCAGAGATAAGGAAAGTAAGGAGGATGTAGCACTTGTTTGGTGTAACTGTTAGTAAGATAAGAACAGAGAGGGTCAGAGAGATAGGAGGCTAGTGGCAGGAAATTAATGGGTTCTTAGGAGAGGATTCAATATATATGGTAACTTAGGGGATAGGTGGATACTTAAGCAAGATAGGTATGTGCTGCTACCTAGTGGAGAAACAGTAGAAGACAAGAGCACTTAGAGCAGAGTAGGGAAAGGTAATAAGTACTGTAAGGACCTAATAATGGGGTAAAACGAAGTCCGCAGAAGGCTGCTAGCAGTGGAACTCAGGGGTAAATACAACATAGACTGGTTACAATGACTTGCCCTGGGATACATACACTTTGTGTCGATGTCATAGGACAAGCAAAGGAAGTTGAGTAAACAGTGGAGGATTCCTGCATAGAGCTTCTTTTTCTGTCTGGAAGCCAGGAAAATCAGGAATGGTGGGAGGCTTAGGTTAGATTATGCACTGTAGACTAACTGTAAGAAAAAGGAACAAAATAAAGTGTTAGCAGGATAATTGTAAGGGGGTAGCAAGTTAAATGATTTATGAAAGCACACTAAAATAGGTAGCGGACTGACCTAGAGGACAGTGTGAGTTGAGGGTAAGTGGGAGATACTAGGATGTGGAAGATGAGATGAGGGTGAGTGAGAGGACTAACATAGGGATGCTAGGGAGGCTTAGGATACTAGATAATTTATGCAACAGATACACAGGAGTGAAACAGTCAACAAGTTAAATTCACAGAGCAGGAAAATTATTTAGCAGCAGACATTTTCAAAGTAGTGAAATAAGAAAAAATATCATTAGTCTATTATGCTATATGAACTGCAGGCATATATTAACATAAAAGTATTGCATGTACAGTCTAATAAATTGTACACATTAGTATAAAAAAGCTAGGTAGTACTCAACACCAGTACATTTAATATACTTCTTGGCAGTTGGGCTTAGACTAAACAGTATTCAGTTTTAGTAGGAGATACTGCTTGTTAGTGTAAGCATTGTAACAGCACTTTCTCTATTGTTGTACCCTTAACATGTGCAGACAGTTTGTTGGACTTGGCGGCAATTACTATTGCTCCTGTTTACGCTAGGGTGCCGGCCGTTAAATGACGCTTATACTGAATCAGCAACTAAGATCCAGCAGTATGTGTGGGCAAATATTGCCTGTTAGCAATCAAATTAATTGCGAAACAGAAAAATAGTCTGATACTCACTGTATCTGAGATGCATGTGCTTTAGCAAAGTCTCCTTGTAAGGAATGAGCTTTGTAACGAGCGTTTCAAAGGTTTGGCTAAGTTAGCACTGTAATATAGATAGAATGTATCAAATGTTTCAATTGTCTCAATTGTAACAAAAAAAACTTTAGTATTGGGGAGCTTTGGGCCTGAAAAACACCACAACTCATGAGCGGACACTCAGCAGTGGCCGATTCCAACCATGTACATTGAGCAGGATTGCATTTAGCTGCTATTTAGCACAGATAATATGCACGGACTGGGCACCAAAACCACATGTGTTGAAATGGCTGGGCAGTTAACCAGCCAAGGCACAACCACTCGTAGAGTGGACGCAGTCAGTTAAGCATCAAAAACAAATTTAAGGCAAGGCTGAAAGGCTCGTAGTGCAGACTCCAACAGTGTAAAATGGCCGAGCAGTTCACAAAGCACAGCACTTTCAATTTAGAATTACACGTTAAGCTCACACAAACCCTTTAAATAGCAGAGCAAAAAATTAAAGAATATCATAGCCGTAACCCAGGCAAGACCTGTTAGGACATGACCAATTTAAGTACAGCAAGGCACGGTTGCTCGTAGAGCAGACACAGACAGATTTACCAGCTATACAGAATAAAAGTAAAGGCACAAACCGCTCAAAGAGCGGACACAGAGCTTATGTTACCAGACAGTTCACTCAGCACTACTAAAACAAAAGAATAGTTACTTGTTGAGCACGGCCACTCATAGAGCAGACACAGACAGTTTTATCAGCTATACAGATTAAAAGCAAAGGCACAAACCACTCAAAGAGTGGACACAAAGGTTATGTTACCGGGCAGTTCACTCAGCACTACTAAAGCAGAAGAATAGTTACTAGTTGAGCATACACAACCTCGTAAGCAGCAGTGCAGATTTAGTATACAGTAAAACAGATTACCCAGGCAAGACACACTATTAGTTGTTTGTAGTATGTACAGCTACACAAAAAGGATTAATTAATACATATGCAAAAGGCTAGTGTAGGTAAATATGTCTTATTGTGACTAGCAAGGATGCAAAAATAGTACTTACCCACGAGCAGGGCCAGCAGCGTAAGGCAGAAACAGGACTGAAAGGGGGGAAAGCCTAGTCAAAGATGGCGCCACAAATGCTGGCGTCCCTAAATAGATTTAGTGGAAGGTGAGGCAGGTAGGAGAAAGTGGGAGGAGTAAAGCAGGAAGTGAGGAAGGTAGATAGATGTAGGTGGATAGAAAGGAAGCAGAGGAGTGGTCTGTAAGCAGGAGGGGGGAGGGGTATAGACAATGGAGACACCAACCCAAAAGGGACCCAAAGAGAAAGGAAGAAGGCAAGTCTGAGAAGAAACAATCAGTGATTAGGTAAGTGAGATCAGAGGTAAGGAAAGTAAGGAGGATGTAGCACTTGTTTGGTGTAACTGTTAGTAAGGTAATAACAGAGAGGGTCAGAGAGATAGAAGGCTAGTGGCAGGGAACTAATGGGTCCTTAGGAGAGGATTCAGTATATGGTAACTTAGGGGATAGGTGGATACTTAAGTAAGATAGGTATGTGCTGCTACCTAGTGGAGAAACAGTAGAAGACAAGAGCACTTAGAGCAGAGTAGGGAAAGGTAATAAGTACTGTAAGGACTTAATAATGGGGTAAAACGAAGTCCGCAGAACTTGCTAGCAGTGGAACGCAGGGGTAAATACAACATAGACTGGTTAAAATGACTTGCCCTGGGATACATACACTTTAGGTCGATGTCATAGGACAAGCAAAGGAAGTTGAGAGAACAGTGGAGGATCCTGCATAGAGCTTCTTTTTCTGTCTGGAAGCCAGGAAAATCAGGATTAGTGGGAGGCTTAGGTTAGATTATGCACTGTAGACTAACCGCGAGCAGGGCCAGCAGCCTAAGGCAGAAACAGGACTGAAAGGGGAGAAAGCCTAGTCAAAAGTTCTGTTAGAAAATGAAGGAACTTGTTTTCCTTTTCTTGTCTGATCATTCAGAAGTTGACAATGAGGGCACTAATAAGTTCCTTGGCAAATCCCAGTACAATGTGTCCTGTCCACAGAAACAGAAACAGAAGCTTGATAGTTTTTCTCACTAAGGACATTCTTACTAAAAGCAGACTGACTTATATTAGGCATAGTGGTCCCATCTTCACCTACTCTTCATGCAGACACCAACAAAAATGTCTCTCACTTGCCTAAAAAGGGCATCCCAGCAGAAGATATGACTATCCCCCAGTCTTTGGTGGCCAATAAAGTTACACCAAAAGAACTTGTGGAAAAAGATGGGTGGCATGAGGAACAACAAGCAGCCACAACAGAGTTCCCCACCCACAGCTGAGGCAGAATAGGAGCCAATATGACACTTAATGACTCCTTTAAATGTTTCTGTTTGCATGCAATGGAAGGTACTGCCATGGAAACTGAAGGCTGCTCCATAGATAAGCCACAGAAGAGACAGCAAAAGTGGGGAGTGGAGCCTAGATGAGTTGGCAAAGCTTAAGGTAGGGAACAAGTGGTTCTGAGGTAAGTTAACCACTGACAGTCTTCCTCAAGCACAGCATCTTGTCCTAATCACACAAAAGTTTACTGTCCAAGTAACATTTCAGTCAAAAATAAAAACTTTCCTGACTTCCAAGATGGCTGCACACTTATTAACAGCTGAACTTTAGTTCTCCCATTGTGAAAAAGAAACTGAGAGAGAAGGGCTAGAAATCCTGACAGTTTTAGTAACATTCAATTACTGGCTAGGAAGTACACTGCCCAGATACCAGCAAAGAAGAAACTTACCTGAAAGAAAATCAATTTACAAAAGGTGAAGAGAAAATACTGACTTGGAAGAATCCTGCAGCTGCTCACAAAAAAGCAGTTCAAGCTGCAGCTTTGGTACAAGAGATGGCTTCCAGTAATGTAAAGGAAAAAAATAAATGTGCTCATAGCTGTTTAAAATAAATGAAACATTGATGGAGTATATCAACTCAAATAACTAAAGACGATAACTATTCAGATGAACTGATAAAACTACAAAAATCAGAGGTAAAAATGAAGAAAAGACTGGCTGAGTATGAGACTTCTCAAAAAAGAACCATTTCAAAAAATGGTAAAGTTAGAGGAAAGGCCACACAGGGAAAACCTGAGATTTTCTGCTGTACCACAGAAACTGAAAAGAACAGACTGTATTAATTTTATCAAAGCACAAATAAGCAACTGGACTGGTATTCCACAACAGGATTTGTTACTTGAAAAGACACATCATGAGTATCTTCCATACCTGGTGATGAGAAAGCAGCAAAGACCTGTATTAGTAAAGATGCAATCATACCAGCATAAAGAGTTTATCCTGAAAAAAACATGGCAGAAGGGTAACATATTAAAAATTGGAGACAGTAAGTGTTTGTGGAAAATGATTAGTCACTGTAGTGTACACCAGGCAGAAGAGATGCAACTTTATCCCAGCAATCAGGGACTATCAAAAGGCAGGTGTGCGATTCAAGCTGCTGTATCCAACTGTGTTCAGAATATTTTTCCCCAGAGGATCAAATACATTTTTGATGCAGAACAGGTTAAAGAGGAAATACAAAAATTTATTTAACAAAAAGTGAGGTATCAAACAGAAGGGTATTCTGCTTCTCATTCTACTGATAATGAAGCCCATACAGAGACTTTGCCAGTGAAATGGTTTCCTATGTTCCAATGGAAATTGCTTGAGAGAAAGAAAGATAAAACTTCCTCACAAAAAGTTCATACAAGCTTTTACATAATTCCCTTAGAAATGTACTGATAGTCTGAACATGTTCAGTTTGCTAGCTAAACACAATAATTTTCACATAAAAACACAAGTTATCTTCCATCCATTTTAAAGATTACTAACCAACCAACTCTTTCACAGGGCACACCAAATGACTGCTCTCTTTGGTGGCTAAAAAAAAGCTCCGAAGCTTTTTCTCCAAGTGTACTTTTATAATGCTCTGTTTGAGCTCCTGAACGTTGGAGTGCATGGAAGATGCCCTCACCTTTGTGAAACTGGATGACTGTAGTGAGGATAGTACCCATAGATCTTAAGCTACTGTAACTTTGATCTGTGTTTGAATATCTTTAAATCTGAGGTAGCCATCCCTACTTATTTACCATCTCTCTATAACAAAGACAGTGCAGAACTCTGTGTTTCAGGACAGAACAGGAAAAAAAACAATTTTCAAATACCATTCATGCCTTATTCTATTTATTTTACTATGTGGATTCTGAAAGTTTTTGTAAAAGGAACATAAAATTAGGGATAACAAAATTGTTGTCACCCATTGGTCATTAGGTTTAGCAGTATTGCACTGGATAATACATTTTCTTTTTAATTATTTACTAGTTTTTTCCTAGTATGATCCACAGAAGTCAAGGCTACCACAGATACTGTAACAGTTTCTCTAACCATGTGCAGGAAAAGCTAATAACTAGCATTAGGGAAGACACAAAATATGCTTGTACTGCTTATTTTTGCAAGTTTATCCTGAGACTGTGAATATACTGTATTACTTATGTATCTTCACGGTGGTTTGGAAGGGCCTACTAGTTTTGTTGCAAGAAGTACTGCATAATCAAAAACAATATTTGCTTCATAACTAGTTGTCCTATCCTTCTCCAGTAGGTCATCTTCCTCTACTTCCGTTATATCATGTACAAAGGGCCCTGTTAACACAGCAGTCAATAAGTATGATATACAGCACCCTACCGCACATCTTTATTTACAGAAACTGAATGCAAAATATAAGAGCCTCTTCTGAAGCAAATGTTGAAATCTTTTTACAGGATATATGTTGCCTATACAGCTCAGGAAGAAAGTTGCTTTTAACTAGTTCATTTTGCCAATACATTTATAATATACTGTCAAATGCTTTTTCTGTACCAGCATGTAGAAGCGGAAAGGGGAATTTTTGCATACTTTTTAATAAGACATATAAAGCATGTTTTAATATTGTCTATGCTTTAAAATATGTGTAGATTTAATACATGATTTCTTCAGAAGTTATTTTTGATAGTTTTGGCTTCCTGTTTCATTTGTGGCTTTTAACTGCTGTGACTTGCCTCTTGCCATCTGCATCCGGAGTCTACTTTTCTTATTCAGATAAACAAGATTACTATTGCATATACTGCTAGATATCTCTTATTCAGTTGAAGTTGTTAGACAGCTCGTCACATTTTGATGTATTTCATACTAATGGCAACTCTTAGATATGTTAACAATGTGACATATTCAAACACCGTTCACTTTTACTGGTTACTTGTGCTTCTAAGGCATCTGTTTAAATGTTAACTTCTTCAAGTCATTGTTCACTATATTGCATTGTAACCTTTTGTTCATTTTACTGTCATTATTGTTATATTTAGATTTATTTACTATGGTTAAGCTTAAGTACTTAAACTTACATAAATATTGATTGATTTGATTGATTTTGACTAATAAGGATCTATTTGTTTCAAAGCATGACCTGAGTCTGCAGCCATCTGGCTTATTAGGGTTTTATAATGACTACATTATATGACGTGATTTGCTGGTATAACTAGGTTATTTGTATGGTTTTGAAATAGTAGCAGTATGAGCATCCCACCATGAGACTGCAAAGATAGGCATGCTGGTTCTTAGAAATGATGAAACTTCAGGAAAAGGTTACACTCTTTTGGTGGGAAAACTTTATATAGTTCACAAGGTGATCCATTCAAGCCTGTGGCTGTTTGAGGCTTTAGTGAATTAATAATGTCCATTTTATCAGCACCATCATCAGGAAAAACATGAGCTTAGCTGGGGTTAATGGTAAGGAAATATAAGTCTGGGGGAAATGTTCTATTACACATTATTTATAGATCAAGATTTAGGAAAAATTCTAATGTAACACTTACCTAATCTCCACATTCTGGGTAAAAAAAAAAAAAAAAGATTTAGAGTTTTTGGATGCTGGTAAGTCTGTTTGATTTACGATGGACTTTTAGCTCTCTTGTTAGTCTCTAGTAGTCATTGGTGACCAGAGAGTAGAACTGACTTTGTATCTTGTATAAAATTACAACTACTTACTACCTGTTATACTGTGGTTTCTTACATTTACAATCTTAATATTATAGTTTTTGACATTGATATTAAAATTGCTCCTTGAAGCAGGAAAATATTATAGCTGATATACGATGGAGAAATGGTTACAATAATACCAGCTTGTCCCACAGCTTACTACAGTATCTGAAAATGACTTTACAAGTTCAAGTTGAGCGACAAACTAAACTGTCAATCACGTGGTCTCGACCATGTCTGTGTCAATAATTTAGTCCATCAACCAGCTGAAATAGACCCATTATAATCATGACTGGTACTTTTGTTGGTTGTCAGTGATCAGATGTCCCACACTATCAAAAACAAGAACATAAGGCAGTGGAAAAAGCCATTAAAGTACTGGGCTGTATTTTGTGGGGCACAGACTTCAGAGAAAGGGAGGCTACACCCCATTTTAGTTAGACCATATCTAGAATACTTTAGGCAATACCAGAAAACCTACAGGAAAAAGGAGGAGAAACAAATGAAAAACATCCACTAGAAGGGCACAAGGGTTACCTTGGAGATAGAAGCAAAAGGAGTACGAACAACATCTGGAAGTGCTGAACTTGTATTCATTAGACACTGAGTGAGAGAGGTGATATGAGGTGCATAAGACGCTACATCAAAAAAGTGAAGTGATAGAAATGAAGCAGAAGGACAGAAGATGGAGGAGGGACCATCAGATGCAATTAGATGGCGTCAGCTATAATAAAAGCATGATAAATATTTGTTGATTAGAGAAATACAGAGTTTTGGAACAGAACATCTAAGTGACTCATGGGCTGTAACTAAAGATAGCAGGGAACAATTGAAAGAGGCTGGACAACCATAGATAGGAGGAGTGAGCAACTACATATTAGATGTACCAAATTTGACAGAGTAAACCAAAATGGCTCATTCTGCCATCACATGATGTAATGTAATATACTGCCACAGCCAGCAAATGCACATTCAAATCAGAATGTTTAAACATACTCCAGTTATTATGTCTATACTTATTATATGTTATTAAAACAGAAATCACTGATTTGCATTATAAGCTAGCAGACTTTTTTGTTCATCCTCCTTTAAGTTCTGTACATGCATTACAATTCTCTTACATTGCTGTCATTATTGACTGTATCTTGTATGATAAAAATTAACATGACTTGTTCTCATTGCCTACTATGCTTGTGATTATTTTTGTTTATTTTTTTTCATTATATACTGCATCATATATATTTAATAACTATTGTACTTGAAATATATTATATTCTGATTAGCAATAGTTCTGCAGTTTTTTCCATGGGACTCCATAGAAAATGCGTGCCACTCAGCTGGGTATTCCTATCAAATGAAATAACATTCAAATGAAAATATGCAAATTAAGTAACAAAGTTAATGTGCATAATAGCTGTTTTAAGGCACCTAATTTCTTTACATATGTTGTTTGTAAACAGACTGTTTACGATCCAGTAATATTTATCAGCCATCCATACTGTTTCTGTGTTACTATGGAAGCATTTTTGTACAGAGGCAGACCAGTTCTAAAATCTAAACTCCAGAGACCTGGTTCTTCCATTTCCTGAATAAACTGAGCAGTACGATTACTGCTCCCATTACCATTTAACAAGTGAACTGTCTTGGAATCAATGGAGAGACAGCCTGTTCATTAAAAATCTGTATTTGCTGGAACATGGCTTCCTTAAATATATATTTGTTTGCAAATGCATACTTTCTATTCCTAAGCAGTGGTAATATTTTCTTAAAGACTTTATGAAATGGACACTGCCTTAATCCAGATAATAGATGATTTATTTATTTTTTTATAAATCATGAACTTCTTCTTCTTTTGGCTTTTTCCCGGTTAGGGGTCACCACAGTGGATCATCTGTCCGCTCATGCTTGGCAGTGGAGTTTTACAGTG
Organism: Protopterus annectens; assembly: GCF_019279795.1. Taxonomy (NCBI): domain Eukaryota; kingdom Metazoa; phylum Chordata; order Ceratodontiformes; family Protopteridae; genus Protopterus; species Protopterus annectens. The sequence continues at coordinate 1,229,428,762 of NC_056727.1, read as the reverse complement.
TCAAGTTGCCAGCCAGGCACCCAACCTTCCACAGAAGGCAGATACACACGCATGCCTAGGACCAATTTAGAGAGTCCAATCCACTTATAGCATGTCTTTGGGATGTGGGAGGAAACCGGAGTGCCCAGAGGAAACCCACATGACCACAAGGAGGACATGCAGACACCCCAGCCGACGACTGAACCGGAGAACCTCTTGCTGTCAGGTGGCAACGCTAACCTCTGCACTACCACAGCCGCCCATTTTTTTATAAATCATGAACACCTGCCTCTAAAAAACTTAAAAGATCTGTCAAAGGATTTTCAAAATGAGAGTGAAAGTAGGTCATGCTTCTCTTTGTTACATGTAAAGCTCATTTGAAATTGAAAGCCGTAATGCGTTTATCATTCCATGGAACATAGCAATGTTTTTACAGTATACTCAAAGCGATATAAATAAACGAACACTGAAAATACAAAAGCATCACAGCTGATTGTTTCAGTAAATAATGGGAGAAATAGTTATTTGACATATTTTAAAAATCATATATATAAACCATCTATTTCAAAAAAATGAAAGTCTAAAATATGCCATCTTTCTTACCATTTCCAGTTTCCCATTTTTGTTGCAGAGGACAGAAAATGCAAATGCAACAACTGTGCTAACAGCTAGAGCACAGTAAGTATTCTCCATTGCTATCTGTTTATCCTCATGATCCTGAATTAGAATGGCATTAAAGCTGGGCCAAAACATCCACAGAAATAGAGTACCTGAAACACATTAAAATAAAATAAGGATTTGAGTGTAATTAATAACAAAACAGAATAAGTAAAACAGATTGCAAATGAAAAGAATACTAGGGCCAGATTTAATAAAGCCTACACTAAGTGTACATGATGTGTATTCAAGAACATCTCTACCACATTTGTGTGCTTTCTAGTCACTCAGAAAGATTACACTAACTGTACATGTAAGAAATTCAACAGAAAATTAAGAGGAAGAAGGTGAGAATTAACGCTGTGTTGTCTGTCCACTCAGAACAGTGTACACTTAGTGTACACTTACTGTAGACGTTATTGAAGCCCAAGGTATATATAAGGCGTTTGGCACTGCAGCACTATGCTTATAAGTAACATAGTGATATCTGTATAACACAAGGAAGGAAAATGTATCATTTTGTTTAATGCACAACTTTTTACAGCTTCCTTTAATATCAGAAATGGTATGCAGTTGCAATCCAGTCATGCAGTGGACTTACAAATTATATATGCATCACAAAAAGGAACACAAGTGACTGATGTGCCAGCATCTTAATTTATACATACTTCTATTAATATTTATCCTTATCAGCTATATACATCTTGTGCAATAATATCTTTCCAAAACTCTTTTCACTGAACAGTGTCAGTAAATACACTTTGCTATACAAACCAAAAGAAATGCATTTGCATGCTTAAATCATTAAGGAGATATCAAAGATTCTGAATATGGCCAATATGTTCATTCATTGTGATCCTCTAACTCGCTTATCCTCAACAGTATTATTTCTATCTCATATTTTTATTATCTTAAAATCATAAAACTTACAACAACAAACAAATTATTTACAACTATTTACAATTATCTAAACTTCTTAATAATTAAATCATATTCTAAGCTACTGCATAATCTACTTAGTGGTTTTAATAAATGCACACATATTTCAGTTATATCTTTCTAAAAGTGAATTCAAGTTAATGTACTCTTTATGATTAGGATTGTTATGTTTTGATCTTAATGTTACAGCAGCCATTTATTTTGGACATAAAGTAGTAGTAAGTTCTTAGAATTCTCTAAAAGATTGGGTTATTTCTTGTCTCCAATTTCTATAATTACATTCTTAGCAAAAGCCAACAGTCCTTATAGCCATGTATTGGAGAATGAATCAGTATTAGTGATTTTGAAACTTTACATTTATCAGGCCAAAATGTCTTGAAAAACAAATATCTTCACAAAATGTACTTACATTTTTACAGTCATAGAAAAATATGTTGCCAATCGGCCCTCAAGTCCTTCTTACATCTCCAGCATATTGTTTTATTAGCGTTATACATTTTGATAATTTTATGTATGGTTACAAATATTCTATGACTATATCTCCATGTGAAGATTTTCCAATAAATACTATACTACTATATGTTAAGCCAATTAGTTTTAGAATCAAATGTGTATTATTATTATTATTATTATTATTATTATTATTATTATTATTAGTACCTTCTAGATTACATTGTAGTAAAAGTTATCAATGTTTGCCAGCTAAATTTGTTACAATGTCTAGATTTATTTTACATAATTTGGAAAGAGACAGCTTAATACTCTTTACATCATTTATAATTAGAAATATATATTAAAATTATAGGATTTCTTCTCTTTCTTTCACTTACATTAATAGTAATTAATTAAATATTTTCTGTCTTAAATTTTGGATTATGTTCCAAATTGTATGGTCTAATTGAAATGTACTTGTTATACTATGTACTGAAGACACCAAATTTTCCTCAGACAATGAAACCAATAGATTAGATTACTTTCCTTTAATTGTCTCATTTTAATGAGGTATAAGCTATAAGAAAGATACTGAACATCCATTTTATTGCGGCATGTCACAGAACGAGTTTCTAAATTATCTCAATAGTATATTAATATAGTTTGAATTCATCTTCTTTTAAGATGATCGTCTATGTATTATTTTAATATCCACAAGCTTTTGTCTAATATATCCAATGAGAAGAAGGTAGGATTTATTTGACAGTTATCACATATAACTCTATGTATCATTTCCACTGTGCATCATGTGATTTATAAATCCAATATAAAATTGTTTTACGTACTGATGCTGTTATGCAAGTTTTGGTGCTAGTACACTCAATTGCTAACCTGTCCTATTTCCTGATAAAATTTTATATGCAGTCCTAGCTCTATAATGGTACCACAAAAATTACATTAAAGTTGTATATAACATTCTAATGATTTCTTTATCCAAAATTAGTAGTGCAATATGTATTATATGATTTTATATATATATATATATATATATATATATATATATATATATATATATTTTTTTTTTTTTTTTGACATATGCAGCTCCTAAATGCTTAATCCTATGCATGGATACCCTCAAATTATCTATGATATGATCCCCGTTATTCTCCTTATGGGTAATATATAATTATTGACCATGTAATGGGCAAGGCCAATTTCTAACCAAAAGGGATAGGCTATTTCAGCACAAAAAAGAAAACTGGCTAGGCTTAAAATGGCCTACAAGGGCAGCTAGCCTTTTGCTTAACAATGAACCTATGATTAAAGTTAATCTCTCTTCACATGGGAAATGCATAGTATTCCAATGTTTAATTAAAGCATCAATTTTGTCAATAATTGTTTTTTTTTTTTTTTATAACTGACTATATTATTAGAAATTTATATTTCTAAATATTTAACAGTATCTCTGGTCTGTTCAAGATTACAGATTTTGGTTTGGTAGGAATTAATTTTTTGACTTACTAATAATATTTTACTCTTATTATAAAATTTAATTTTGGAAGTACTTCCAAACAGCCCTGTAGAATTACTCATATTTTCATGAGTCATTTATCTCTCCTAACTGTAAGCAAGATATCTGCAAAAAAATGGATCTTGATCTGGGGACTGCTATAAATTCTAAATCCTTCTAACCTATTACCTTGTCTGATATAACTTGCAAAATATTCATTTCCCAGTGTAAATAACATATGAAAGAGTGGCAACCCTTTTTAGTCCCCTGCTATATATATATATATATATATATATATATATATATATATATATATATATATATCTATCTATGTATGGGTCTATGACATTTCACTGAAAATCCATTTCACTGAAAATTTCTGACATAGTATCCAAATCGCCGAAAATCCATTTTGCCAAAAATAGTACTGACAGTGTATCTGCCCTTATCCCCCACTGTAGTGCGATCTCGGAGTGAGAATATTAAAGTGGGGGGGTGTTGGGGGCATAGCCCCCCACCTACTAAGGTTATAAACTACTTACTTATCCTTTTAATAGGGACCGCTCAATATAAAACAATACTAGACAATATGAAACTGTACTGGGTGGGAGGGGCTATGCCTCCACACCCCCCTACTTTAATAGTCTCACTCCGAGATCACACTACAGTGGGGAAAAGGGCAGATACACTGTTAGTACTATTTTCGGCAAAATGGATTTTCGGTGATTTGGACCCTCTGTCAGAATTTTTTGGCGAAATGACACTAATCCATATATATATATATATATATTGAGGCAGTTCATTCATTTCTGTTAAGATTTCTCATAAAGCAACAATAGCTGTGAAAGCACTTATGTTGTTCTGTTGTTTTATTAAACCATCCATTTTATGCTTGTAGCCGGGTTTTCGTCTCATCATTCTACTTTTTTGGATTTTGCTCTGCTACACATTTTGTTTGGTGAGACATTTACTCAGCATTTCCAGGTTTTTGTTTTCACTTGGCTGATTTCTTTGATTTAGTTGTTTATAATAAAGTCTAAATATTGCAGGCATTTCTTCAATGTCTGATTTTTCCCATTTTAGTATTTATGATGTTTTAATTTAAATTTGATTTAGCAACCCAGCCACTGGGGATGCACAAGCCAGTGCATTTCTTCATGCCAGTCCCAAGTCTGGATAAATGGGGAGGGTTACATCAGGAAGGGGATCTAGTGTAAAACCTCTGTTAAATGACATATGCGGACAACAATACAGATTTCCATACCAGATGGATCGAGGCCCGGGTTAACAATGACCACCACCAGTACTGTTAGCCAACAGGGTGCTGGTAGAAATTGGGTTACTGCTGGCTGAAGGAAAAGAAGAGGGGGGAGGCATGCCCAAAGGCAGGAGGAGAGGAGGAATGTTAGGAGTGTATTAGTTAGGGAACGAACTTTGAATGTTGGCAGTATGACTGGTATAGAGAAACAGAGCTAGAGGATATGATGGAGAGAAGGAAGGTTGATATATTTTGCATGCAAGAGACCAGATGGAAGGGAAGTAAGGCCAGGTGTATAGGAGGTGGGTTCAAATTGTTCTATCATGGTGTGGATGGCTGGAGAAATGGGCTAGGGGTTATCCTGAAGGAACAGTATGCCAAGAGTGTTTTGATGGTGAAAAGAGTGTTGGATAGAGTGATGTTTACGAAGCTGGAAATTGATGGTGTAATGATGAATGATGTCAGTGCATACACTCCGCAAGATGGGTGTGCGGTGGATGAGAAAGAAAAATTTTTGAGTGAGTTGGATGAAGTGGTGGTGACTGTACCCAAGGGGGAGAGACTGGTGATTGGAACAGATTTTAATGGGCATGTTGGAGAAGGGAACAGAGAGGATAATGAAGTGATGGGTAGGTATGGTGTTAAGGAGAGGAATGCAAAAGGTCAGAAGATAGTAGATTTTGTGAAAAGGATGGACATGGCTGTGGTGAATATGTATTTTAAGAAGAAGGAGGAGCATAGGGTGATGTACAAGAGTGTTGGAAGGTGCACACAGGTGGATTATATCCTATGCAGGAGGGCCAGTCTGAAGGAGATTGGAGACTGTAAAGTGATGACAGGGGAAAGTGTAGTTAGACAGCATAGAATGGTGGTCTGTAGGATGATGTTAGTGATCAAGAAGAGGGGGAGGAGTGTGAGTGCAGTGCCAAGGATTAAATAGTGGAAGTTGAAAAAGGGTGATTGTGAGGTGGAGTTCAGGGAACAGTTAAAACAGGCACTGGGGGGCAGTGAAGAGTTACAGAATAGCTGGGTAACTACAGCAGAGCTGGTAAGGGAGACAACTAGAAAGGTGCTTGGTGTGACATCTGGACAGAGGAAGGAGGTCAAGCAGACCTGGTGGTGTAATGAGGAAGTACATGAGAGTATACAGAGGAAGAGGCTGGTGAAGAAGAAGTGGGATTGTCAGAGAGATGAAGAAAGTAGACAGGAGTATAAGGAGATGAGGAGCATGGCAAAGAGAGAGAGGTGGCGAAGGCTAGGGATAAGGCATATGGAGAGTTCTATGAAAGGTTGGACACTAAAGAGGGAGAAAAGGACCTGTACCGATTAGCTAGACAGAGGGACAGAGCTGGGAAAGATGTGCAGCAGGTAAGGGTGATAAAGGATAATGAGGGAAATGTACTCATAAGCAAGGAGAGTGTGTTGAGCAGATGGAAAAAGTACTTTGAGGGGGTGATGAATGAAGAGAATGAGAGTGAGACAGAAGGTTGGATGATGTGGGGATAGTGAATCAGGAAGTGAAACAGATTAGCAAGGAGGAAGTAAGGACAGCTATGAAGAGAATAAAGAATGGAAAGGCTGTTGGCCCAGATGACATACCAGTGGAAGCATGGAGGTGCTTAGGAGAAATGGCAGTGGAGTTTTTAACTAGATTGTTTAATGAAATCTTGGAAAGTCAGAGGATGCCTGAGGAGTGGAGAAAAAGTGTTTTGGTACTTATAAGAATAAGGGTGATCTGCAGAGCTGTAGTAACTATAGTGGGATAAAACTGATCAGTCACAACTTGAAGTTATGGGGAAGAGTAGTGGAAGCTAGGTTAAGAAGGGGGGGTGATCATTAGTGATCAGCAGTATGGTTTCATGCCGGAAAAGTGCACTACAGATGCAATGTTTGCTCTGAGAGTGTTGATGGAGAAATATAGAGAAGGTTAGAAGGAGTTGCATTGTGTCTTTGTGGACTTAGAGAAAGCATATGACATGGTGCCTAGAGAGGAGTTGTGGTATTGTATGAGGAAGTCAGGAGTGGCAGAGAAGTATGTAAGAGTGGTACAGGATATGTACGAGGGTAGTGTGACAGTGGTGAGGTCTGCGGCGGGAGTGACGGATGTGTTTAAGGTGGAGGTGGGATTACATCAAGGATCAGCTCTGAGCCCTTTCTTATTTTCTGTGGTGATTGGCAGGTTGACAGACGAGATCAGCTTCTTATTTTCTGTGGTGATGGGCAGGTTGACAGATGAGATCAGACAGGAGGCTCCGTGGACTGTGAAGATCACACAGGAGGCCCTGTTGACTATGATGTTTGCAGATGACATTGTGATCTGTAGTGACAGTAGGGACCAGGCTGAGGAGACCCTAGAGAGGTGGAGATATGCTCTAGAGAGGAAATGAATGAAGGTCATCAGGACTAAAACAGAATATATATTTGTGAATGAGAGGGAGGATAGAGGAATGGTGAGGATGCAGGGAGTAGAGTTGGTGAAGGTGGATGAGTTTAAGTACTTGGGTTCAACAGTTCAGAGTAATGGTGAGTGCAGAAGACAGGTGAAGAGAGTACAGGCAGGGTGAAATGGGTGGAGAAGAGTGTCAGGAGTGATTTGTGACAGACGGGTACCAGTAAGAGTGAAAGGGAAGGTCTACAAGAGGCCAGCTATGTTATATGGGTTGGAGATGATGGCATTGACAAAAAGGCAAGAGTCAGAGCTGGACGTGGCAGAGTTAAAGATGTTAAGCTTTGCACTGGATGTGACAAGGATGGACAGGATTAGGCATCAGTATATTAGAGGGTCAGCTCAGGTTGGACGGTTTGGAGACAAAGTCAGAGAGGCAAGATTGCATTGGTTTGGACATGTGCTGTGGAGGGATGCTGGGTATATTGGGAAAAGGATGCTAAGGATGGAGCTGCCAAGTAAGAGGAAAAGAGGAAGGCCTAAGATTAGGTTTATGGATGTGGTGAGAGAGGACATGCAGGTGGTTGGTGTGACACAGCAAGATGCAGAGGACAGGAAGAAATGGAAACAGATGATCCACTGTGACGACTCCTAACGGGAACAGCTGAAAGAGAAGTAGAATTTAAATTTGATTTAACAATTAGCTGCTTTGTTCTATTAAGTAGTCTATGAAGATTTTTTAGTGTGGTAGTATAAGAATGCAACTTAACCTTCTCCAATGCTATTTCTGTTTTATAAGTGAGAATTTCTTGATATTCCGCACTATGCTTTTCACTATGACAATGTAATGCATATCTCCTTTTTGTATTTTCAGTATCATCTTTCAAATCCTGTTGAAGTGACCAACAGCATGACCACTTACATTTAGTACATTATCACATACTATACACTGCCTCTAGAAACAGCCCTGCCACTGAGCTGTTTGATTAACAATGCCTGACAGTTTAGCAAAGTGGTTTAAGGCAATGAACTGCTAATCAGTTTCATCCACAATTTTGAGTTGACTTTCCCAGTACCTCTTTGTTTACTCTGTGTCTCTTGAGGTAGTCACTAACTAAAGAGTTCTCTAAGACTGCCCCTAAAAAGACATTCTTATGATTAGAGGGTTTGCCATGTTAGCAAACAAATAGTGCAATTTTTTTTTGAGTGCTCCATTTTCCTTTCAAATCCTAAAGATCAAGAGATTTATGTGTTCATGCCGTGTGTGTGTGCGTGTGTGCGTGTGTTAGAGGATGCAAAGAGGTCTACTCGAGGAACTCCTCACACATGGGGCATCAGTATGTTAAACAATGTGTACATGGTTATCAATAAGCCGTCTCCAGTAAGTGAATTCCTCACAACCAAATGAAAAGAAAATGGAGTGCTACTGCACAGTACGTTATGTTAAAATAAATCAAGGGATATGTTTTTAAAATGAAAAATCCATCTAGAAAATACACAATATGTTTTTAATTACATCTTAATGCTTTTTTATATTAATATTTTTTATATTAATATAGCAGTGATCATTTTAAGTGCTTATTATTTTAATATGTTATAATGTTAATATGTTATATCACAAAACAGGTATAATGGGGTCTATGACCTTGTTTTTACAGTTTATCTTTCCTCAAGGAATCTATTTAGAGTCTCCTTTATTACTCATATTAGGCACAAGGAAAGAAAGTATATTTCTCTCCTCATTTTAAAATAAATGGCAGTACTGTGAGCCACAGACAAGTGCCAAAGCCTCTAGACCCTTTTGCTTTTTATTTACCCCTGAATTACCCACATTTGTGCAAGCTTTTAGTAGCCTTCTTTCATGTTTTAAGCTTCAAGAAAATAAACAAGGTAATTGCAGACTATTTACTGTATCAATTTTTAATATGTCAGCAACTGACAGACCCTCCTCTGCACTCTTGTATAGTTCAAACATACCAGCCTACTCTAGGAACTTGTTTATGTGTAATTGACAACTGCTATTAAAAAAACTTGTAAGGCATGTGGATTTTATCTGTGGTAGTACCTACCTTCTACAGTTAGAATCTGTGTGTGTCTAACGCTGAAATTTTGAAGACAAAGAAATGTATATCAATATCTGTCTGTTCAAACATTTTTTCTTCGTTATGACTTCATATTATTTCTCCTCAAAAGTACTACTTTCTTTAGGATTTGTGCAAAAACACGCATAGCCTTCAGTCCTAAAATTTGCTATGTTCTAGGATTTTTTTTTTTTTTTTTGCATGCTGCATTACATTATTTCACTTACATTTTTTATTGCTGCTTCTTTTATGTATTACATCATAACATACTGATGTTTTATAGAAGCCAGACTAGCAGAATTTGACAAATTAGTAATTTTTTTGTGCTGTGTGACTGCATCATCTTACTACTGATACAGAAGTCCTAGCAGTTAGCACTAGTGATTAAGTTTTGATCCACAAATTGTATACTGACACAGCCATAAAACTAAAACTCACTGTCTGTACTTTAAGAAGGAAGTCACAGTACTGACTGTTATAGCTATTTGCAAAGTCATGATATGTAGCCTCACAGTCAGTTACTGCAAACTGAAACCATGCCATCTGCATATCTCTCTCTTCTTTTCCTTCTGATACCTACAATCATATGATGCACTCCAGCATGTAAAAGGCTGAGAAATACCTCAACTCCCACGGCATATCCACATGCCAAACACTAACCGCAATATAATCTAAAACATGAAAACTTATAATTCCAAATACCTCATATGCATCAGTATGTTGAACAAAAGTGTGCATGCTTACCAATAACCTATCACCACTGAGTGAATTCCATGCAAGGAAATTAGAAGACAAATGAATGCTACTAAACAGTGAGTTATGTAAAAAGTCAGGACACATCTTTTCAAAATGAAAACTGCATTCTTAATATTCTGTTTTATATTAATGCATCAAAATTATCTAAGTACTCGCTATTTTTAATACGTAATATCATAAAATGGGCATCGTGGGGCCTGCCAAAGACATCACATGACCTTATTTTTACAGCTTCTCTTTATCTCTTATGGAATCCATTTTGAACCTCCTTCAAAACTCATGCTAGCTACAACGAAGGAAGGTATATTTCTCTCCTTATCTCATTTAGAAAAATTATTAAGCAAGGGCTGACATTAAAGGATGAAAATTACTCCTGACTGGAGTGTTGTTCATTTTCTGAAGTTCTGGGACTGCTACTACAGTATTACACAGGTCTCTACAGTACCTTATAGTATTTCCGTTTTCCCTTAACTGTACTTGGATTCTTGGCAGTTTCCCTCTGATAATGCCCTCTGTCCCATCTGTAACAGTAAGTCTCTTACTCACATGCTGCAAACAACCTAAACATTATCAACAAAGTAGCAGTGATATGTCAGAGAAGTTTATTGTTTGATCCCAGTATTTGAAAAAAAATAGTTTCTCAAAATGGCACAGAAAATTGTTGATGGTACTGGCTTGGAAATATCTGACTAGAGGAACATTTTTCAGAATTGGCATGTTGCTAGATACTTTATAGCTATATATGGAGTGCAACAGTGCAGAGGTTAGTATGCTGCCTCAAAAACCTTGATTCATGTTCTTCAGTTTGACCCCCAGCTAGAATACCCTCTGTGAACTTTGTATGTCATGCCACTCTGGTTTCCTTCTACATCCTAGAGATTTATGGGAAGGTGAAAAGGCAAGTTCTGTGTGAGTGCATATGTGCAGGTATTAGGTATATATGTATATATGTGTGCGTGTGCGTTTATGTATATATATATATATATATATATATATATATATATATATATATATATATATATATATATATATATATATATATATATATATATAGTAGACAACCCCTCAAATTAAAAGTAAGCCAAATTCTACAGTTACAAAAACCTCCCAAAATTTAACTTTTACCTATTATCCTCCACACCACTACTAACTTAAATATACTAACTCCAAGATTACTCAATACCAGGGAAATTGAAAGCACCTTACTCCAGTATTGTCCAATCTCCCCACTGTCACTGCTGTCAGCACTCTGCAATGGCAATCCCACAATATGCACTTCAACAACATAGGATGTAACCAGACAGATAGATAGCTATATATAAATATTTATATGTATATATTTATGTATTTTAAGTAGTTTATTCCATCACAAGTAGCACATTTGCATGTTTTGGAGGCTATATCCAGGGGTGTAGCAACCAATTCCATTTTGTACTCACAAACTCTTAGTGCTACCCCCCTTGGACACCTGTCACTTAAAAATGGGCATATCTCACAAAATACTGTCTCCAAGCATGTAATAAATGTAAATAACATTTTCAGCTGTTCCCCCCTACAAGCCATTAAAACACTGTTTTTAGATTAGCAATATTGTACCTGTTGTTAAAGGCATTCATTTAGACAGTTGTAGACGTAATATGGCCTGATATGATGCACAGAAAAAATGTACTCAGTAGAGTACAAATAGTATGCCTAGCTACACTCTTGGCTATATCTCTACTGATATCTACCATGCATTTGTGAAACTAGGAGGTGAGTCATGATGACATCTTCTTCTTTCGGCTTTTCCTGGTTAGGGGTTGCCACAGCGGATCACCTGTCTGCTCATGATTGGCAGCATTTTAAGTGTTTTTTTTTTAGTGTTTTTAGAGTTTTACAGTGTCAAGTTGCCAGCCTGGCGCCCAACCTTCCACAGAAGGAACACACACACACATGCACACACACACGCACTCACACCTAGGGCCAATTTAGAGTGTCCAATCCACCTGCAGCATGTCTTTGGGATGTGGGAGGAAACCGGAGCACTCGGAGGAAACCCACGCGACCACAGGGAGGACATGCAGACTCCGCACAGAAGGCACCCCAGCTGAGGATCGAACCAGAGAACCTCTTGCTGTGAGGCGACAATGCTAACCACTACACCACCATGGCCGCCCCCAAGTCATGATGATATGATTTTGGGATAACGTATCTGCTTCCTTGTTAAGCTGATGCTCTGTCTGCAGTACATCTAATGTTGATATGAATATGTAATTGTCCTGAGAAAGGTGAGCCAGCAAAAGCAATTTGCTCACCTCCCTGTCCAGTTCCTCCTTCCTCAGGGCTTGCCAGAATAGTCAGAGTTACTGGGTTCCCCTACATGGTAGTTAAAACGTTCACTGAATACAGACTAAAAAAGAGAAAAAATGAGACATACAGAGAGAGAGAGAGAAATTACTGCACTGCCTTTTTTTGCAGTATCCTCACCCACCCCATGAATGCCAGACATCAAGCCCCTTCTTTCCATCTGCTTTTTGTTTCCCTTGCACTTTTTTGTCCATAATGGTGAGAGCAGAGCACTGGAAGGGCTATCACTCAAGCAGCCATTGAGGTGGATGCTATTTTTTCATTCTTGCAGAGTCCCTTTCAGAAACCTAGGTTTTGATGCCACAGTGCAGGCCCCCATGACATTTGCCATTCTGTGCATGCACCAAGTGCTGGCTGCAGCCTGTGATCTATTTGTTGGGTGCTTATTCCTGGTCCTGATGCTGTTCATCATGGATACCCACTTCTGTTGACTGTCCAATCACTATGATGGACTGAGCTGCCATCTCTCACCCAGGATGGTGAAGCCAACATCGACCACTCATTCCATTTGTAACTGATTCTCCATTGCCAAAGCCACTTAATGAACTCTGAAATCTGGGACACAGTCAGGACTTCATCTCTATGTGCCACAAAGCTGGCACTGTTCTGCCTTTCATTAATACATTATTTCAGTAGTCCTTCAGAATCTAGTATGCTGCTTTTTGCTAATTGCATTTTATTTATGTATGTGTGCACATATATGTAGATATATATATATATATATATATATATATATATATATATATATATGTGTGTGTGTGTGTGTGTGTGTGTGTCTGTGTGTGTCTGTGTGTGTGTGTGTGTATCGATATATATGTTTACTGGCAAAGGACGGACCGATGAAATGTTGATATCACTAATATCAGCACAATAATGTTAACACATGCATGTCAAAATGCTTCTGCCCATGCTCCAAGGTTACATCACAGACCATGCAAATTCTAAAACAGTGTTTTGGCATGAGGGCAAGCCCCTTGCACCCCTACAACTCTCTGCTAATTATTTATTCCAACTCTGAGATTGCTCAGCCTCTAGGGAAAAGGCACATCTCCTAACCCCAGGAATTGTGTGATCTCGCACTACTGTCAACCATCTGTTTTCTCGATCAATGTATGTAGACAAAACAGAGTTTGATTTAAACTAATATAGATACATGCAGGTAACCTCATATACTGCGTATGCGGCTTGGCAGTGGCTGAAAACAGACCTTGGACAAGTCCATGTTATCGATTTTACAAATAATTAATAAGTCAGTCACTCAAATAATCACTCGATTAATTACCTTTCTTTCAGTGAAGCCATGCTATGAGAGTTTGGGTGCTTCAAATGTGCTAAATGGCAAGCATATGAAAGAAAAAACACTGAAAACCTTTACCCACGATTGCCATTAAACTAATAATTCTATAGTTCGAGACATGTTTTTTTGTTCTCAGATTTATAAAAGGTAGTGTAATGGTTCTCTTCTAACCTGATGGGGACAGGTCAAGTATCAACAATTTCTGAAACAAGTGAATACAAGTATTATAATTTAGTTGCAACCTGGTCAGATATATTTTTAAGAAAAATGCCCAGAGTGTTATATGGGTCCATGTTCAAATTTACTTCAGACAATGGTGCCAGAAGTCATTTCAAACTAAGCTGGAACAGGAATCTAAAAGATCCAAAGGCAGTATAAACTGATCACATTATCAGACTTAGAACAAAATATGGTTGCTGAAAAAAAAGGTCACTAAAAATCTGAACCAGTGATCTGTTATTACACATGGCATGGAGTGATCTGTTATTACACATGGCATGGAGTGATCTGTTATTACACATGGCATGGAGTGATCTGTTATTACACATGGCATGGAGTGATCTGTTATTACACATGGCATGGTCATTTACTTCAAAGATCATGTGCAAAGGCATGAAACCCAGTGCAGCTTCTGCATTCTGTTTCCTCCTTTATGAAAGTTTATTGGTCTCCACTGGCAGCTGTAGTTTAATTTTTGTTTAATGATTTAATTTTAAAGTAAAGTTAAAACGTCTAAAAGAGAGATACAGCCATGTGATATACATACTCTTCCTCACGTACACCTGGGAAGGGCAGTGCCATTGTAAGACAGAAGACTTTATCTATTCCATTGTATCCTGAAGTATGACGGGAGAATATGACTTCAGTAAACAAACCAAAAAACCCCGTTTTGCCTTTTTTATCTTAAATTTAATGTTACATTTATGTAGAATGACAGCACAACAATGAAGCTTAAAGAAAACAAGCATAATTTCACTGCAAAAGGTGCAGATAAACAATGGTGGCTTCTGCTTGCTTGTGTGTCAATCTTAAGTGCTCTGTTCAAGGCTCTTGTTGGGAAAATGTTTTCAGGCACCATTTGTTTTAGCAGGTAACCAAATGTGTCTCAAGCCCTTAAAGAAAGCTGTTTTAAAGCTGTTTACAAGTATTTTATGTGAAGCACATTCTCCTGTTGTAGCCAAAGTTGTTGATTTGTGCAACAAAAATAATTCACTATATTCAGTAGTCCAGTACTTCCTTCTGAAAGCTTTCTGGCTTGCATGCAGCAAGCATACAAACAATAAGAGATGTTTCTGTTTAATTAAATGAATAAATCATTTTACTTGATTTATCTGCATTTCACAATGGAATGCATACTTTGTAACTGGCAGCCTTTGTGTGGCACTTTTGTCAGCCTAAAAAAATCTTTGCATATGATATTTAAGGTCTATATTACTATTTAAGCCCTTGCTTAACTAGGAACAGTATAGATAGAATGCTTTGGGTTTATTACGCATATATCTAGCAGTAATCCCCATGCCTGGCATTCCCATTATTATATACTCATCTACTAAGGTTCATTTGAGATGGGTGAGTATTATAAATAGTACAGTGATGTTTTTTTTTTTCTTTTTTATAAAGTTTTTCAATTTCTCTGTTCCACCAACAAGATTTAGCATAGTTTAAAGTTTTGCTAGCTACTAACATGGTATACAGTGATAGAATATAGTTCATCATAAGACACAAACCAGTTATCTGCTGTGATGCATATACCAAGAGCTTTGAGCCAATCCCAAGTGCCAAATTTTGCAATAATCTCTCCATAATTAGCTTTATGGAAGTCTGTACAGGTTCTTAAACAGAGAATATATGCAGCATGCTAGTTTTATAAGAGGATCTTACGGGTAAAATGTCTCTGTATGGCTCACAATCACCAGGATTTAAAAAGGTAGTATCTTGTATATAATCTTCGCAAGTGGGAAAGGTACATTTTTGGAGTAACCTGCCATCAACTCAGCACACTGGTAGATAAGAAGAAATTCCAGTAGGTGCTGCAAGAATTCAAACCTCATAGGAAAAGGGATTCAGATTGGTCCCACTAACACCTGAATAGTAACAACACTTGTCATTAATCACTGGAGGGGGAAAAACAGTGCTAAAGTTGTTGATTGTTTACTTACTTTTTTAAATTATAATCTGTAGAACATGTGGAGCTTTTCTCCCTGGGCCTCCACTGAAAAAGGGCTACTTTGTTCAGTCGGGCAAACACAGTCAACAAATGTAAAAACAAATAAATAAATAATAAATAAAAGGAAGGGGAAGGAAGAGTATTTTTTTATTAAGAGAAGCCTGATCTCTAGGTCCTCAGTGTCCTTTCAGTTTAGAATTAAACATGACTCATTGTTTATATCTACATGAATACACTGGAGGATATAAACCAGTCTAACAGAATGTGAAACTGCATCAGTGGCAGGCAGTTGTAGGCTGGTAATATGTGTTTCTCTCCCTAGACTCCAAGGAATCATTTTTATCTCTCATAAGTTTGACAGTGGCCCTGGTCAACAGCACGCAGGCTACAGCCTACAGCACATGATCCTGTCCAAGAGAATGTGAGCAGACAGTATTAGTCAGTGAATCTGTAACTTGCAGCTGTGGGTTGCTGGCACGGAAGTAAAAGCTCTGGTGAAACAGACTGAATACACATATTTATCAAAATACTTTTTGTAGCAAAACCTAGACTACAGCAAACAAATGCTTCCATTTAGGGACAAAGAAAATATCTATATGCTTCTGTCTTAAAATAAAAAATGTAAATATAAATGCAATGAAAGCTTTTCATACAGCTTCCAAGTATGGAAATATATTCACAGGGCATTTATTATACCTGATGTTTGTTTGTGTCTTTCGGCTTTTCCCGGTTATGGGTCGCCACAGCAAAACTCCGGTCCGCTAATGATTGGCAGTAGAGTTTTACGTGCTGGCTTGCCGGGCCTAACGCACAACCTTCAACGAAGGAATGCCCGTTCACACATGTCACCACACAGAAGACGCTCTAACTGAGAATTGAACGGCCTTCAACGAAGGAATGCCCGTTCACGCATGTCGCCACACAGAAGATGCTCTAACTGAGAATCGAACGGTCAACGTCTAACTGTGAGGCGACAACGCTACCGCAGCACCACCTCCGCAGCCTACATAAACTAGCCAAATTCAACTCACTTGATAAATCCATTTGTTGGAGATGTTCTTTAAACTATAAAGCTGATTGGTCTCATATATTTTTGATTGTATTAATATAAAAAAATTCTGGGAAGAAATTACTATTTTTCTCCACGCTATATTCACAGATACCTTTATTTTAACCAAATTGTTAGTCCTCTTAAATGTTAATGATACTATTAGAATGAATAAAAAAGATCTATACCTACTTTGGACCATACTAGCTGTGGCAAGGAAATGTATAACTAGAAAGTGGAAATCGTCGCAAGAACCTACTCTGGAAGAATTCTTGAGACTGATGGAAGAAACAGCGACATTAGAACTCAAGGTGAATGACTCGATAATTTCACCTAAAACATGGACAAACAATCCTTGGGAAAAAATTTTAACTCTTATTGAGACATTAAAAATGAACCCTAAGTAACTTTATACTTTATTAATTGAATATTATACATTTTTGTTACTAATTTCATATATTTTATTATTTTTTCCCTCCTTTGTTCAAGTCAGTTGTACATAGTGTATATAAAGGTTTATAACACTTGTTTATTGATTTATTTTCTTTTATTTTTAATTTTATTTTACATTTGTTAACCGGGATAGTCCAACTGGATACATGTCCATTTTCAGTGGAGGCCCGGGGAGAAAAGCTCCAAAGAGACAATGTACAAGACATACAGACAATGATTCAATCCAATCCATATTTCAACTAGATACAATAAGAGTGTCTAGTTGAGAACACATATTAAGTGTTATGCCATAGACAGATACAATGATCAATAGATTTATAAACAACAATAAATTATGCAAACTATCCCAAAAAATAACCTCATGCATTTGTTGTGGTGTACTAAGCTTATGCAGGTGAATCAAGAGGCTATGTATTAAGGCAAGAGTTGCATTAGTATAGTAGTGGGACTGGGGTTAGTCTGGTGTGGAGCAGGGACATAGCCATTTGTTGTTTAGATGACTTTTGATATACCTTTTAAATTTTGGTAGGGAAGATTCCAGGGTTATAGATGCAGATAGGGAGTTCCAGATTTTGGACATGTAAGAAGAGTAGAAGGAGTCACCAGCATGGTTGTGGGTTCTAGTAACTGTTAACAGTAACTTGTCTGTGGAGCGGAGTTGCCTAGGACAGGAGTATTGCTCGATTATGTTACTTAACGAAGGTGTTGTATACGGTTGGGTGAGCAACTTGTGAGTGGTGATCAGTTGATTATAGATTAGTAAATCTGGCAGTTCAAGCCAGCCCAATTGTTTTAGGTTATGACAGTGATGGGTTCTGAAGGAGCTGTTGTTAGCACATTTGGCTATCTGATTGTAGCAGGTGGTCATTTTGCTGGTTTCTGTTTTGGATAGATTGGTCAAGATTGGTGATGCATACAGTAATGAAGAGAGAAGGTGGGTGCAAGCAATTGTGGATCTAGTGTTATGGGTCAGGTAGGATTTGTGTTTGTAGAGACTACCTAGCTTTTTATGCATATTTTTAATAGCCAGATTAATGTGTATATCAAATTTTAACTTGTTATCAATGGTAACGGCTAGTAGTTTCGTGTGGGATTCGGGTGAAATAAGGGTACCGTTTTTAGAGAGGATATTGAAGGTGGAGGTAGGAGTGTTAGTTTGTGAGGGATGAAATAGCAGGAGCTTGTTTTTTTGTGGTTAAGAATGGGGCCATTCTGAGTAAGCCAGTTTTCGACTGAGTGGAAATTATCCTGGGTTTTATTGTATAGTTCTGCACAGGGTAGGGGCAGGACATATAATAGTCAAATCATCTGCATGCTGGATAAAGCTAGAACTATTTGCAGCTGAGTGGAGATTATTTCTGAAAATTGAGAACAGCAAGGGGCCCAGTATAGATCCCTGAGGTACCCCAAGTGTGACAGGTAAGAGTGGAGACAGGCTATTGTGCCATTCTACTGCTTGTTGCCTATTGCTGAGGTAGTTTTTGAACCAGGAGACTTATCGGTTGTCTAAGCCTAGATTTACAAGGTGGGAGATAAGTTTGTCATGGATAACCATATCAAATGCTTTTGATAGGTCTACGAAAGGGCTGAGGAAAGTTTACCATTGTTCCTGTTGTGGTTTATGGTATCTGTGCATGTTAACAGAGCTGTAGTTGTGCTATGACCTGGATGAAAACCATGTTGTGTTTGAGATATGAGTTCTTGATTAATAAGGTGGGACATTAACTGATGGTGAATACATTTTTCTAATATTTTAACCAGTGGGGATAGGATTGCGATTGGTCTGTAGCTAGATATGTCATAGGAACTGCCCTCTTTGTGAAGAGGTATAATGTAGGCAGTTTTCCAAATCAGGGGTACTGTGGCTTCAGAGATTGATCTGTTTATTAGTATAGAGACTGGTATAGCTATTTCAGCTGCTGCCAGTTTTGATGATTG